>NW_017305071.1:257043-260921 GCF_001594115.1 Trachymyrmex septentrionalis
TTCGATTAATAGAAATATGATCATTCAATGAAAAAATGAGTTAGGATATGTATAATAATTTCGCTAAAGAGAGGTCTCCAAAGAGAGCCGAAACGTTCAAAAATAAAAAAGATTCTGTGTAACTGAAAGTAATTAACGTTTTGTAATTATATCGCGTTCAGCACCTCCATCTGCTTCGACTCTCATTAGTTTTGAATTGATTGTTTATTTTTATTTTAAAGATTGAGAGTCGTTTCGAAATTTTTTTATATATATAATTTAATTACGTACATTAAATTCAATTGGTCCATTGTTCAAAATTGAAACACGTTATTTTGATAATCAGGAATCCATTTTATATATAAATGTTTATAAATATATACTTTGAAAAAAAGGAAAAATTAGCTATAAAAATAATAAGTACTTTAAAATCTTCTAACTGCCAGTTCAATATATATCTATCGGTTGATATATTTGCGAAAACAATTTATTATGTTTTCTATAGAACGTCATTGCTAATTAGGTTGTGATTTTTGGCGAAGAGCCGAATAATAAATTCGCTGATAGTTGCAAATCGGTCGATACGGGTATACATCCATCTACCTCTCGTGAACATTTTTGTTTTGGTAACCACCTGTAAATTAAGAGTGATGTTTTTTTTCGTTGTGATAAAAGTTGTAGCAAAAGTTTCTAAACGAGTTGATTACCTATGTATCACTGGAGAGAGCAAATTCTTGTCGATCGATGAAGGATTTTGCGCACCTGTCATACAGGTGACAATCGCACCTACCACAAGTACCGCCAACGTGCCAATAGGAGCAATCCAGTGGTAAGACAACCGATATAACGGGAAGACATTGTCTTCGCTGTGTACAATGTATGCGTTTGTTAATTAGAACCAAGATTAATTCCATCCAAATTAAATAAAAGTAACGACTCACTTGTGCCATTCAAATTGCTTTAAGAAATTTTCGCTCACATTTCCCTCGCACTGTGGCACTGGAAGTTTCTTTGGCACTATGAGACCAGAACCAATGGCTGCATTCGCACCAAAACTGACCCATCCAGACATAATGTATCCTGCAATAGTACCAACAAAGGCACCCTGCACAAAACAGATATGACACGGAACAATAGTTTTTTTATTGTTAGATTTTGTTTGGAAAATAATTTATCCATCTGGGAGTTGATCACATTTTAATCTATACCTTGGAATTTGCCCACGGACACAAGATACCCAGAGTGAAGACGCCAAAGGAAGTTCCGGCAGCGATAGCGGCTAAACTACCTGTCACCTAAATTGCAGTAGTAAAAATTTATAGCATTTTGATATCTTAATATAGATTATACTGAAATGATAACACTGAACACTCACAGATAGAACTCCACCTAATTTCTCGATCAAGAAAAGCAAGCACAGCGCCATCATACCAAACAGGACGATAAGGATTTTCACGAAAATCGTGGAACAACGATCGTTGGGCTTCATTTTAAAGCATCCTTTAACGAAGTCCTCCAGAATCACAACGGACGTCGAGTTGAAGCCTACTGATAATGAACTGCGAAAAAAGGACAATTTTCATATTTACTCGCGACAGATCAACAACTAAACATCATGAGCATCAAAATTGCTAATTTTCTCATTCGGTCAAATGGTTCACGTCAGCTAAACTAAACAACAAATAACTGAACTTTATTTTTTTATTTAAATTGTAAGTACAGAGAAATTTGATAAAGATAATAAATTATTTTATTTATTTGCTATCGATTTGGCGCATAAAAAAATTGCCCGTTTTATTTTATTAAATAAAATTGATTTTTAAGAAAACCATCCTTTCCATAAATAACGTTGATCGAAATATGTTGATTGAGGCAAAGACGTACCAGCAAATGAATATTATATCTTACTTAATTACATATATTGAAATAAAAATAAACATAGAAAACAATTCAAAAAATAAAATACGTACATATAGAAAATATATTTATTGATACATATAGATAATACATATGGAAAATATATATCATTGATGTATATTTTTCTATATGTGTGTATTTTACTCCTTAAAATGTTTTTTTATGTTACGACATGCAATATTATAAATAGAATTCTGTCGCGAATTTGGTTGCGAATTATCGTCTGAAGTGGGCTTAAGAAGATAAAGCTTACAAACAAGTAAAATGCACAATAACGAAATTAACTGCATATCTTAACTTTATAAGTCCTACATTTCGTTTATTTAGAAATTATATCTTATCACTCCGTAAATATAATGTCTACCTAGCTGCCTCCCCTCTCCCACTTAACCAAATCTTAATGAATAAATTATATGATAATGCGCTATTTATGCGTTCGTAAAATGCGTAAAAAAAAAATTTTTGCGCTCAGCCTTTCGTTTAGTTAAACAAATTTTTTTAGGAGACTAGCCCTAGCCCCCTCCCCAACTAACAATCGCGGAAGCTACTCATATAGACAATTTACTTATATTTATATTAATTTGATTTGTGATACCTAAGTGCTGCGCCAAAAATTCCGGAAATAAAGAGGCCAGGTACCCCATGTAAATGATGAGCAATTTCCATGACATAAGCCGGCAACAATTGATCATCGGCCGTAATTAAGCCAGAAACTCTTGGATCACATTTCGGTGGCGACCACCAAGCGAGAAGGACTAATCCACACCAACAGCATATTGAAATAAACACCATTATGCTGATGGTAAATATCGCAATGGATCTGTAATTAGGATATGTAAAGATTTGCAACATTGACTATATTAATATAGATATATATTTGAGCGATGTGCACACACACACACACACACGCCGAGTGAATGTACGATTTATTTGGTATTCTTTTTTAGAGTATTTTTCCGAATTGTTCACGTAATTTGCATAACAATCAAAAGAAATTATCTTTCACGAACTTTATCGGCAGTCCAAGACAAAGACAGAAACTAAAATGATGAATGATGAGCGTTGTATTATTTCTATTTATTCTATAAAAAAATATATATGTATAATAACATTGTTTATAGTATTGTGACGTATTAACTTTTAATTGCAATAATGTTATGTTATAAATTGTATTATAGGATATAGCTATTATGAGATAGATATAGATAATTAAACATACATATATGTATAATATTTATATATAATATAACATTTATATTCTTTATCATCTGTTTTCATTTCACAACAAAATTACTATGATTGAAAGTTGCTAAAGTAATCGATGTACTCACATTTGAGATATCTTTGTACTTCTTAACGATATGTATCGTTGCACCATAGTTTGATTGACAGCGATATACGAGGTGTTATATAACCAAGAACCAATCAGTACTGTCCAAAAGGTGTGTCTCGTGTAGGGCGACGAATCAAAACTACACAATAAGTAAAAGAATACGAGTGAATATTCGGTATGTTTGCGCAATATAATTTCGATGGCATTCTTCGAATTCTTACTTAAAAAATTCGATACGGTTGGCATCGATAGCTCTATTCCAAATTTCAGACGCTCCCATTTGATAGGTTCCTAGAGAAGCAACTGTGATAACTGCTGCTATCATCACGCCGACTTGTAATGCGTCTGTCCAAACCACTGCTCGAATACCACCCTAATAAAAGATCAATAAACGAGTGCGGTGTAGAATGAAATATTTTATTCACGTAAGACACCCTCGAAATATTTCTCATAAAAAACGATTTTACTTAATCTGCATGTCACATCCGTACTTATTTACACGTATCTGTATTTAATCAGACTATTTTCTTTTTTCGTAACAATCATCAGAGTTAAAGTTAGAAATTTGATTGATGCGACTTCCTCAATCTGCCGATAAAAAGCGGTATTATCTGTTTCTGAAGAATGTGCGTTAGTGACGAATGCTTTT
>NW_017305071.1:261021-266642 GCF_001594115.1 Trachymyrmex septentrionalis
GATTTGATTGATGCGACTTCCTCAATCTGCCGATAAAAAGCGGTATTTCGGCGGTATTATCTGTTTCTGAAGAATGTGCGTTAGTGACGAATGCTTTTTCGAGTGCCTGCAATTGCATACAGTCCACAGTATGCTCGCGCGTGCGCAGGCGGCATATAATAAACAAATTTGTAAAGAGCCACTCAACCACGATAAATTCTCATTAATACGAGATCCAACAAATTGCTCGGATAATTACAGGCGCGCGATCCCGCGATTAATCACTTCAGCGCCGGCTTTGTGATCCGCTGCTACGATAACATCCGCTCGACGTTCTCCGCGCCATTGTTTCCCCCGCGCTATTGTCGGGCTTTCAGTTTCCGTCCATAAACATTTCCAGTACTAAGGCTCTCGCGTGAGATTCTTCGCGGCATTGTCCACTGAAAATTGTTTCCTACGGTAGACCGTGTCCGAGGAACTCCAGCCATCCCGCGGGAATTTGGCGAACGAGCCTCCCCCGGAAAATTAGCTTAGGCTTCCGTTCTCTCGACCGCCATCTAGTTTTCCAACCGTTTTCATCCCCCCTGCGTATACTATTCTTGTTAACATTCAAGTATAATATGACGATCTTACGATCCTTTCATTTCAATTTTTATATTTTCACCTTAATTTACGAAGTGAAAAACAGAAATAATTCGTTGATCGAAAGTTAATAAAAAAAAAAATTAAGTTGGCACAAAATATCGCAACTTACCAGAACGGTGTAGAAAACACATACGACACATACGATGCTTCCGATCAAGTGTATATTGATTCCGCTCACTACAATGAATTATCGGATGTTTTAATGGAAGTAGGTTAAAATCTTAACGTGAATAATGTGTAGCTATATAAAGTACCTTGATTCAATGCCAATGCAGGGACATAGACTACGATTGATTGGTAAAGAATCTGAAATTAATTGATTCGTATTCAATTTACTCTTTGAAATCAGTCACGAAAGCATAAACAGGCCAGATGTAAACTTACCACGTCAAAAACAAAAATTGAAGAAATCAGAATCCTTACGGTGCGATTGAATCGAATTTCCAGATACTAAAAGAAGAGGACCGTGAAAATTGTGCCATATCGAGAGGTATACTAAACGGAATTAAATGGAAAGAACTAACCTCGTAAACGGAGTTAAGTTGTAAGGCAGTAAAGACAGGAAGATATACAGTAGCGACCACGATACCGGAGAAAAGAATCGAGAAGATCGTGATCCAATATTGCGTGCCAAAGTTGTAGATCTCCGCCGGAGTGCCCAAAATCGTCACGCCTGATATGAAACTACAGTTACGATCGAATTAAATATTCTGTATAACTAATCGATCAAGCCCGAATTATACGATAAATACGAGAGACGAATCATTTTTTTACACGAAAAGAATGATTTTGATGAGGTACCTAAAAATTTAGCTCGATACAAATCTGAAAGTAATTTTGTTGAACCATTAAAATAATTTTAAAGGAATCTCGAGTACAATGAGTAATGCTACAAAAAGTTTCGACATTTTAGCAACCAGTTTGAACATCCTATAAAATTTTTTTTGTAACAAGATTAATTTCAGATCTGTATCTAGCTAAATTTTTAGATACTTTTGTAAGATCATTCTTTATGTAATATTAATCTTCAAAATTGACGTGAACATTGAAAATGTACGAAAATTATACGAAAATATATTAAAAGAGTCTTTATGCCGAATTAAGATATGAAATTTACGATGGCGATAACAAAAACTGTTTAATTTTTTAACACTAACGAACTCTCTTTAATTCTTCCGCTATGCTTCAGAATGTTTTAAATCCTCGTTTTTCATTCATCCCTTATTTCCTTTTTTTTTTCTTTCAATAGTCTTAAATCGTGTAGAATGACGAACCAAGCTTACCTGGCGACGAGAGAGGCGGACACGGGAAAGAGTCCTAAGCTCCTTCCTCCAAGCAGGTAGTCCTGTGTGCTCGACTTTTGCGCTCTTCTGAAGTGCCATAAGCCGGCTGCAGCAGACACGAAGAGCATAAGTGCGAACACCAACCAATCGATCCAATGAAAGTATCCTCTTTCCGATACAGCTATCATCTTTACTGAAATCAAAGAGCTAAATCTATCCAATGCATTCGAAATGATGCATTACGCTCAACTAAACCTCTTAAACATGCATATACCGCAACATATAATTATTATAAAATACAATTCTTCTTAGCATGTATATTCTTAGCATATCTTAATCACATTACGTTGGTACATTAATTTATCATATATGAATACATAATTTATTATCTATTTAGTTATTTTATTTTTGTCAAAAATGTTAATATTTCAACTTCTCTAATTCTTTTTTTTTTGTAGTCTTTCTATTAATTAATTGCACCATTATTGACATTTGTTAATCAGGCTATTGATACTACTACTAATTTAAATCGTAAGTGCCATTCAATGACAGATATTAGAGAATCGACGGTATACATGAAACTTAATTGACCTTATTGATTGCGGCTGCTTACAATGACAAAGATTTTCGCATATAATTATAATAATTATGTTAATTATTTCACGTTTAATACAATTCATTCTTTCATGGACAAGAAAAAAATTGTTTCGCAATCACTATACTTTTGCATCATATTACGTATTGCGTTTCTTTTAGATCAGCATAAAAATGTGAGTCATATTTCAGATTAAGTCGACGATATTTTTAATCCGCTGGTCCTGCTGCAAGGACTAGCGACTGGCGCGTCGCCAGAAATATTGCGCTCGGTTCTTTATTCACCTTGTACAAGTCGCGTTTTACGGTCCAGCGTTTATCAGTGCAAGGGGCAGTAATTAAGTATCACGCGTTATAATAAAGATACATCAAGGATGTATGTCACGTCATCAATTGATCGCAAAGGATATTGCAAACATATCGTCAATGCCCGCCATCGTTAACGTTTCCCTGTTAGAGAAGCCACTGGCCTGTGACTTCTTCGCACGTGCTAGTAATTTGGTCTTGTTAAATGTTGAATGAAAATCGTAGCAGTGTGTTCTCAGTTCCACAGCTTACGATGCCATCCCTCAAATCTCGTATTTCGGTTCTACATTAACGAGCGAGGTGAATTACAATTATTCGTATATTAGATTACGGCCTAATCAGAGGAAGATGATCTAATCAAAGGGATTTTCAATCACGACTAAAAAGAATTAACTCAAAAAGGGGACTGAAAAATATAAGTCGCTGCATTATTACGAATTTCCAGTTGTTTTATATATACATGGTATCTTGTTATATATATGATACTTAATGGTAGATTTCTGAGATCATTTTAAGACGAAAATTCTAATACCAAAAATATATCGAGGTTAATATATGGTCTTTAAAATTATAAACATATAAAGTAAGTATAATAAATCATATTACCTTGGGCATTCATGATACTACGTAAAAAGTGCTAAAAGCAAAAGTTCGTTGTCGCTTCTTATTAATATCTATATAAATATTATGCATACAGAGATAAAATTATTAATATTTCTAATTATTAATATTTATTATGTTAAAAAACTTTTTTTTCAACATTTTCGTATTAAGATTTTCGTCTCAAAATGATCTTAGGAGTCTCCCCTTAAGCGTTATTACGGAATATTCTGTGTGTGTGTGTGTGTGTGTGTGTGTGCGTGTCTCATTTCTATTTTTATATACAATCACATTTTGATTCTTACGATGTTATTATAAAAAAGTGTCTTTACTGGTGTTAGAGTTTATTTGGCAGTAGATATACTATATTTCTAGTCACATGAAATTACGGGTTCGAAGTTCTGTTATTTTCTGGTCAATCAGGGTCAATTGCAGAGTCGCGAGCGTTAACAAGCGGAAAGTCCGTTGGTAAACCGAATGTAAGACCGATTGTGATATCGGTTTTCATTACTGTTCTCAGTACAATTTGCATTGCTAATTAATATTCAAATCACCAAGGCTATTCTATGTCAAATGTTTGAAAAATTACTTGCATATTCGTCAATACCGCGAAATTTAATCGCTACGCTTCTACAATTCTTCTGAAGATAGATAAAATAACATCTCATAAACGATGATTTCATCAATATTTGATGAGGAAAGCTACAATTGGGCTAATCTCGCCCGTTATCTTTCTATATAAAGTCCAACAGTCAATCAACGTCAAAGTAATGAAATTCGATCCAAATATTATAGACAAATACATGAAATATAGCCAAACGAAAAGACTTTAGAAGTTGGATCAAGGATTTCCTCAAATTCGAAATTTTTCAACTTCATTTTGATTGGAGTACTTCCTACTATTACGATTATTTACAGTATAACATATGCTGAATGAATGTAATTGGTCGCATCAACAGTTGATAATTCGCATTTACCGACCATTATGATCACGCACGAAGTAGTCGACAGACGATATATGCTTCTATTGTTATTAATAGTCATTCCTTATATTTAGTACACCTAATTACGTGATGCATCGAGACATTCGCGATAATGTTCCGTAGCAAGAACTCAGATATAATGACAGCGATGCACGGACTATCCTTAATCAGCGATCGGTAAGAGGTGCATAATGTGTTTGTTTAATTTTCTGCCTTTGTCAGATTTTTCTTTTTCTGAATTTCCGTCGTTGATCTTCTCTTTGTATAATACAAATGCAACTGATGGTTGTAAAGAGATTTTCCAGAATTGCGATCATAACTGAAGAAACTTAAAAAATTCTTTCCTTTTCGGCACAATCACGTAGAAGAACGGAACAAATTTTATAACTGCGTTATCTCGAATACGCGTATGTACTTAAAGCGTCATATAACAAGCAGTGTCGAAAATTCAATCATCCTATTTTTACCGAAGATTTTCAAGCGAACTATATTTACTTTTGCTCAAGCAGAACAACAAGTCATTATGATATTAAAAATTATGTTTAAAATAATTCTAAAATGCTCATTAAATTGATCATTTTTCAATTTCCGAATCATTTTAATGTCATTTTAATAATATCGTGACTTGCTGTTTTGCTTGAACGTAGCGTATGTCTCATAAACTATACTAACAATCTGGATTTATTTCGTGCAGTTTGGAGAACTGACTGATAAAAATGAATCATATCCAACCGGTTTGGTAGCACGAGAAAAATTAAATCTATCCTGAAATTCAACATTAAATGCCATCATGGACTCACTGGAGGAATTTAAAAAAAAAAACGATCTTGTTCGCGTCTCTATCCTTATCTCGATAAAAGAATTATATTATTTGATTTTTCTTTTTTTGAAAATCGTATACTTAAAATTGTCGACGCATTACTAACCTTGGAGCCAAAATTGAAACTCGAATTTCTATTTCATTCCAGTCCGATTCTAGATTTCTGTTGTACCGGGTACTGCTACACCGTGTGGCGGTGTTTTCAAACACACCGCAATCCTTTTTCCTCCAAATGACAAACAGTGGTTGTTTGTTTTTTTTTTCTTTTCTTTTAAACAATATCAATACGTCTGTACTATTTTTCCGTTCTCTCTTTCTGTCTTTCTTCGTCTCTTCCCTTCAAGTTCCGGATCTTTTTTTTCTTCTTTTTTTTCTTTTTATTGATTGTTCGCAAATCACATCGTCAATATT
>NW_017305071.1:266742-282627 GCF_001594115.1 Trachymyrmex septentrionalis
ATTCGTCTCTTCCCTTCAAGTTCCGGATCTTTTTTTTCTTTTTATTGATTGTTCGCAAATCACATCGTCAATATTAATCGTAGTCCTTCATTGTCTCTCATTGAATAGAATCAATAGTGGGGGAAGGAGGGAAAAAATGTTCAAACTACTTTTCGAAAATTTGCCGACTGAATATCCAATCTCACGCGATAGATTCCTGTCGGGAACTTTTGACCGTTTGATTTCTCATGAGACACATGGCGCGAAATTTCACCGCGCGACGACGCCAAGAGAGTGCGGGTTCCTAGTATTCCTCAACGACGGTGACATATGCTCTTCGCTCGTCCTTGCCTTCCAAGCGCGTGGATGTCAGCCGGCTATCATGCACTAACAGACGCGAGCGAAGTGGGACGCGTCCGTGAGCGACGACCGCGATCGACTGAGCCGCGGCTCGGCGGTCTCGACACCGTAGCGACGATTACGTCGCGAAACACAAATCACGCGTACTTTCGCTAAAAAAAGGCACCATTGACGGTAGGCACAGTCAGTATGTACAGCCGAGACACGGCAGCTTACAACGATTTAAGTTGTTATCGATCAAGAGATACTGACTGAGGTATCTTTGCTCATAGGCCGGTATTTGTAGTCGGCTTTGATTTTCCAACTGTCTAAGTGTGGTATCTGAAAATTCGAATTTAACTGCATGATATCTTAAGACTGTACTTAAAACGATCTTAAATATAAGAGTCAGCGAATACCAGCCTAAAATTCAGCCGATCGGAATGAAACGGATTAAAATTAATTATTCGACTGGTCGAATTCGAATCTCTAATTCGTAATCCTTATAGCGCCTTTCATCGGCTTTGAACTGATCTAAGTTAATGACGTCACATGCTCCACCAATAATAGAGTATGCTGTATCATTGATCATCCAGTCCAAATCAGTTTGAATCTGGGCTACGATCAAGAACGTTATTAGTTCCCACGATACGTAGCGTAATATGATTCTCCACATTTGCGGCCGTATTATGTCTGTGACGTCATTGTTAGAAATTCTTTTTTTTTTTGTTTTATATTTCATATATTAAAAGGTTAAACAGATTTTATAGACATAAAACATAAATTCGTTTTATGTGTACACCGTACGATGATATAGAGTAGTCAGTCATATTAAGTATTTCTTCTTTTTACTATTCTGTATTAATAAATACATGATTTAATATCTGCGTGTGTCAACGTGTCCTATTATACTAACAGAAACGATAGTAGTTGGTGAAAAGAGGGATTTTACTATCACATAAAGAAGTTCCGAAATGTACGTTGAATTATGTATCGTTGAAGGGCTAAAATCGAGTAGTGTATCGCTTATCTTTTGGAAACATGGAATGTTGATTGTTGTGATGTCGGGAGCATGGAAAAATTGTTATCAAAGACAAACCCGAAAAATCTTGTTAAGTAAGATAACAAGATATTACGGGAATTAAGCAGTAAAAGACTGTATTATTGATACAAACACGTACAACTTGATATCATATATTTATTATTCAAAAAGTTAGAAGCCAACGATTATTTTGCATCGGACTCCTCGTTGTTCGTCAGTCGTTTGAAAAGTACAAGTTATATATTGTTACTCAATAACAATACAGTCCTCATTGCTTAATTTCGAAGATGTTTAATATTAATCTTATTTAACAATTTTTTATCAAATAAAATGTAATAAAATTTATTTTTTTTTTAATTACAATTTCTCTTATATTTCCGATATTTCTCTATTATACGTCACTCGTTTCCGCCTTAGTTATAGCTCTTCTAGAATTTGTACATCTCTCGGAACTTCAACTGCTAAAAGTAGTCAAAATTTAACATCTTTTTTTGCAGCTATTTATTAGTATATATGAATCGAAATGAGAATCCTGGTGGACAAAATTTTTTTTACGAAAAAGTACAGAAAAACTACATAGATTAAGATTCTTTGTTTTTCGTAAATATTCGTAGTGAGACGTAAAGTGAGATTCGTTTATCTTAGAAATTATCAGTTTTTTGTAGATATCCGTACACAAGATAGGAAAAAATGAAAACTTATGATACGGCGTCAGAAGATGTATACGGAAGGATTTCTTGATTTTTCATACAAATATCTACGAAAAACTAAAAATTTCTAAGATCTTGTTTCAACCTATATATAGTTTTTCGTAAAAATTTTTCCGCCAAGGAGTTTTAGATATCTTCACTAATTTAATTATTATCAATTATCTGCGTGATGGTATGCAAAAAAAAATGACTTTGTTGTAGATTGCAAGAAGAAATTTTCTCATTTCTGATATTAATTCAAAATAGTTGCGTTAACAAAATCGAAACTGTAAGGATTGCTTTACCGTCGAACAGTTTTGATGCTCAAATGCGAATCTGTAGAATAAAAAAATGATAACCTCGCCGAATATGGCAAATGATAAATAATTCTCTTCTTGCAACATCGATATAATTTTTTTTTATAACAAATCTCTTTATTTAAACATAAATTAAACTGCGTCAATCAAGTTAGTTTCTTTTTACGTTATCTTCTAAATTTTAACTGTACTGTTAATATTTTAATATGTTAATATCAATTTGAAAAAGAATTGCAATAATCATTTTGAATGAACGTTTTCTTTATTAATATTATTATAAATGTACAATATACAATTACACTTAGTTCGATTCACGATACATCAATAAACGAATGTTATCCTTTCACTTTATTCCTTCTGTATAATAAGATAATGAGAATTACATACTGCAACAAAATTTAAAAGCTGACAATTATGCTTAATTTGCAAACGCGAAATTTTTTTATGTTACAACATGCATTATCGAAGTGGAATGTAATCTTTGATGTATAAAACTGCTACGTATAGCGTGTCCAATATTGCAATTACCAAATTCGCGTAAGCTTTTCGTGTTTCATTTGTTCAATTACGAACAAATTTTAGTTACAACCTTGTGAGCATTTCTGTATTTTTGTATAAAATATATCTATATAAATTTATATAAATTTATATATAAATTTATATGTCTATATCTGTGTTCAAAACTTGCACTAAGTGCAAATTATTGCACTGTGAAAAAAAGTAGAATCGTTATCTACAACTTATATACACGCATTTTTTTTTCTCAAGCGATCAATATTTGTTTTAATATATTGATGAAATATTAAAATTGTCCATAAAATTTGTTCCGCGTCATTGACATATGTATATAAAGACAATACGATTATTACAGAAATAATTATTAATGAATATCGAACATGAGTAACCTTTATCGACAATAAATAATGATCGCCAGAGTGCTGTTTCTTGTTCCACGAAGAAAAAATTGACTATACAGAGTAAACAATTAGGCGAGTAATGATCAGATGCATATATTTATATTTTCACATTATATTTTTATACAGAATATATGAATAGAGAAAACAAAAAAAAAAAGGAAAACGACATAAAATACCAAATGCGAATGGAGATAAATAATTTATGTGTATTCACAGGTACATTATCGATCCTTAAATATAAAAATTGTCAGCTCTTAACGTGGAACAAGATCAGTAACAAAAGTTACATAGAAAGAACTTCAATACAGTCTGTAATCGATAAAAGATAGTTCATCACAGTTTATGTTGTCTTCCTTCGCCAAAGAGCAATAGACAAGCTCTGTCGACTATAAACGCGAAGACAAAGTCCGCGACTAGTATTTCAACCAATGTCGTACGGAACTGCAACACGCAAGTATTGTAAATACATATGTGGCAAATAGATTCCACGGCAAATAAATTGTATTGTATCAAGTTCAGTTATGTATTTGCGCGTAAAACTTACTTGGCTTGGAAAGTCTACAATCTCGAACTGCATCGCGAAATTCGGCAAGAATCCACAAGCTAGTAATAAAATAACGGCAAAATTGCCCACGAGACTGAACAAGAGAGTTCTATTTTGTGTTAAACTTTCCATGAATGGCTTGCCCTGACAGAACGTAATATAATTAGTGTTTATCGTATAATGATATCGCATCTTTTAATTGAATAGAATATAATGGACAACTTACTCGATAATTTATAGCAAAAGTAGAAACTTGAAAACACATTGCGATTATGTATACAGTACTATTAATTAAATTTGCCTCAAACGGCTCTTCCTCAATACTGTCATTATCGTCTAATGAATTCACTTCATTGGTAGTGTTAAAAATGGTTGCCAATTTATCATCCCTGTAAAAGAAGTAATTTGAAGAACATGGTCAAATGATTCCGACTAACACAACTTACTTTGGCGATAAAATCGTAGCTTCTTTCACCAAATAAACGAGACAGATGAAATGTACAGCAAATTGCAATAATACAGTTGCAATGGTGTACAAATTAAAGATATTTGGTAGCGGTCTTTGCTGCGAAAGAGTTTTTAACGGTTTTGATCGTGAGATAAAAAGGAAACATGCCGCCAGAAGGACGCCCTGCAAAGTCGCCTGCGCGTCACTAAATTTGATTCCATCTAGATACAACACTGACTGGCTGTAGGCGAGTATCAGTGCATTCAACGCCAGTATTTTGAACATCTGCAGGGTGGTGACCAGTGTGCAGCGTCCCTGCTTGATCACGTGACATACTGCAAGTATACAAATACGTTATTAAATATTTCCGAGGAATAAATAAATTCAATAATATCCCGTGATCCTTACTGCATTGAATGGATGACATTTTGCTGGTAAAGGGAGCCGCGATAGAAGCGTCGCCGAGTTTCACGATCACGGGTGGCTCTTGTACTTCGTTATCAATATCCTTTAGGAACTTCTGCAGCTTTGCACGAGACCCCGCCGATGTCATTCTCGAATTATTTCTTGGCCCGTTGTTTATGAGCGGCATCAAATTATCGTTCTTTGGATCTTCTCGCTTTTCAGTAACTGTGGATGGACTGGACAAAATTGCGACACCTACCACGGAAAAAGAAAGAAAAAAACAAGTACATTCAAATTTTATCACATTCTTTTTGTCAACTTACCCACTTGTGCGTGTTTCAAAGCTCCGACATCATTCGTTCCATCACCACACATCAACGTCGTATAGCCTAAAGATTGTAGCGATATAATAATGAATTCTTTTTGCTTCGGTGCACATCGTGCAAATATTATGACGTGCGGCAAGAGTTTCCAAAGAAGTCCCCGTTCTTTTTCCTTCAGATACGATAAACCCTAGAAAAATTAATTATGCAATAACAAACGATTGAATGTAAAAAAAAATCAAGATTTTTGTTTATTTACGTACTTCACCCGTTACGCAAAGCGCATATTCTTTCCAGATTTCTTTTCGCGATTCAATATTTTTCATGCTTAGAGGAAGCTGCGTCTTTTTGTCTATACTTTCCCACAACCATTCGCCATCATTTTTAGTTAGTATAAGTGTGCTAGGTTTCCTCGTGAAATGTAGCTCGCGGCTTACATGACAAGCCGTCAAAGGATTATCACCCGTTATCATCACCACCTAAATAATTATATTAAATTTGTTCAATTTTTGATAATTATGTCAAATTTTTTTGAAACTTTTATCAACGTCATCTCAACAAGGCGTCATCTACATACCGAATGTGATGAATTGACGATTTCTTTAATAACAGCTTTCGAGTCAGACTTAAGAGGACAGCTGATGATGACAAATCCCGCAAATGTGAGATTATTCTCCAACTTTTCACGAGTTAATTCTCTTAACTCTTGAGAGGAGAAGCTACCAGTAAGTTTTCGATAGCCCAAAGCGAGAACTCTTGCACCGCGCCGTGAAAGAGACAAATAGATTGAATCATAATTTTCTGGCACAGAAGATAACTGAAATGAAACAGTAGTTTATATCAATAATAATAAATACAAAAATCAATTAAAATAAAATAACAAATGTTATTTTGCTCACCATATTCTTCAGTGTTTCTGGCGCACCTTTTACCGTAGCCATGTAATGTACGTCTGAAGCCCCAGGAACATTATATCCAGCCACAACGCACATTCTTTTCAAAGTCGATGAAAAATGATATCTCTGTACAATCTTCAATGCGGAAGATTTGCCTTTTTTAGGAATTACAGAATCACCTAAACGAAACATTAGCATGAAGTAGCGTATTAATATGTTTGTGTTGTATTGTTATTTGCAAATTTATACCTACCTTTCGTGAGATTCCAATTGATAGCTTTGAGAGTAGCTTTTTCTAGCGGATCCCCAACGATACCATCGTCTAATTGAACAAGAGAATGACACGTGGCAAGTACTTGAATGCTCTCCAAAGGTGCATCTGATATTTGGACCACGTCTGGCTTACCACTTAAAAAGTAAAAGATTAAAATCATCTTTCCTAATAGCGCGAAAGATTACTCGAAGATAATAAAACAGATAGTAGTTTCTTACTTCATCCCCGCGATACCCTCTACAACCAAATTATCACTGGTAAGTGTACCAGTCTTGTCGAAACAACAAATATCGACTTTGCCGGCGAATGGAATTCTGAACGGTTCCGTGCAGAATACACCTGCGAAGAGGCATAACAATTTTCATGTGTAACTCTCATAGGATTAAAAATGTATTACATGTATTTCTTATTGAAATTATTTTTTACCCAAGTTTTTAAATCGTTATCAAACTTTTCGTATTACTTTCAAATGCAATATAGCAAAATTTATAATTTTTTCATAATGTTTTGTACATCCTTAAGCTTTCGGTAAAGTAAATCTATTTTAAATACCTAATTTGGATAGAGCTACTAGAGACGTGTTTACAGCCAGAGATAATTCTATAGGTAACTCTGGTGGTACAACAGACGTCAAAATTAATGTGCATTCCAAAAATAATTTATATTTGTTCCTTGTAGGATCCTCACTACCTAAAATCGAAATTTGTACATGTAAATATTCATCATAGTTCTCACTCTTATGTATAACATTGAATTACCTTTGACCCAAACATATGCGGCGGCAGCAATTGCAAAAATAAGCAGGAATAGAATGAAGCCGAAAGTTTCTAAATTATTGGCTGTAACGCGTTTAACGCCGAACAATATCGTTCTTAAAAGTTTTCCCTGTGACGTGGAAAAGCCGGTACGTAATACGTAAGCAATGCATCCATTATCGGTCGCTGTAATATCACGCATTAATGTCGTAAACAATAATAAAGTGAGTGAGAACGTTATAAGTGAAAAATAAAATTTATTAATAATACCTCGAAGACCGGGAGTAGTTTTGCTAGGAGGTGCATGCTGTACAACTTTTGTACCACCAAAAAGCACGTGAAGTTTATCATCTCCTTCGATATCTATAATTCTATTTCCATCTATATCTTCTATAGGTTCTTTCATTTGGGGTACAGATTCACCTAGACATTTCTCTCTCTTAGTTGTCATGATCTATGTCTGTGATTTAAGCATGATGATGTGATTTAGTTTGTTTGAAGTACCTGTTAACATGCTTTCATCAACCACGCAGGGGCCTCGCAAAAGCAACATATCACATGGCACTAAATTATCATGTTGAGGCCTTGTAATAGAGACAATATCTCCAGGAACTAGTTGGTCTGTAAATGATGAGCGCCATCGTCTATTTCTATACACCTAAAAGAGAAAAAAATAAGCATGAACGAAATTGGCCCGAAATAAGCAAATCGCAAGCAGACAGTATTTATATTCATACCATTATCATGTAAGGTTTATTGCCCATTTTACGAATCTCAGCCATATTTCTTAATTGTTGTTGCACCAGTGTACACTCAAACATGATAAGCATGATCAATGTAAAGATACTATAATACCAATATTTATCTAAGCACCACAGTGCCACACAGAATACTTGAAAGACGAAGAACGGAGCAATAGCGCGCTCTTTAAAGAGCTCCCAGAATTCTGGTACAACCATGTCCAACCTAGAGTAAAAAAAAAAAAACAATTCTTTTAGCGAGGTAAAAGATGCCTTGCAAGGAATTGATGCAAGGAGTTGTTCACACTATACTTGTTTTTCCCATATTTTTCTTCTGCTTTCTTAATTTCGTTTTGATCCAGATACCCTTTCCATTCAGAATAATGTTTCACGGAATGATTGATTGGGAACTGCAACCCTCTGAATGACCTTTTATCCGGATCCCAGTAATATTTTGTCTTTTGAAAAATGAACCAAGGTTCCTGTTCATCCGTGTGATGTAATGAAATCAGCTCCGAGCTGCCGTTGTTTGGGGTGGGAACTACTTTAACTATCCTGGCTTTGTGTGGATCTTCCTCCTGAAATTTCATTCACGGAATAGAAGAAAGGAATATCGCAAAACAAAACGCTCACGTGAGATTCCAAGGCTCAAGGCTTATCTTTCGCGACGTTCGAATGTACCGCCGAGGTGTCACGTGACCGATTCTAGCAGACGACCTGGCGTTCAAATGGCTACCAAGTTATGGAACATATTGGGGCCACGAAGAGCCACGTGCCCGTTATTTGAGGCAAATTGAAGGATAATTGCCACTTACGGAGCTGCAGTTTATGAACGTATGGATGTGCACCGACCATTGACAGCATAGGCACAGAAAAATCTGCAGCACGCCGATCGCTGCGATGCCTACCAGGCCCGCGTCATAGTACTCGTCGACGCCATAAACGAAGATCCAACAGTAGATCCACAAGGACTGCAGCATCACGAAGGGCAGGATGTAACCGTTGAACATCCATTTTCGTGGATTGTGCAGGCTGACAGATTGCACGAGATCATCTACTCGTGAAGAGGTCGCCGCCATGATTACACCGCAAAGATTAACAAGTCGTCACAACGGGCAAGAAACGTTTTAACGCCCAACAAACTTTTAAGCACCATTCACATCAGGAGATCCGCTTTAAACACACGATCCGTTCGGGCAATATAACGCGAGCTGGGCGATCGCGTTTCGCATATGCAGAGATTCAAAGAGAATGAACGAGTCGACTGTTGCCGACTGTGCCGCAGGGTTATGTTAAAAGTTGGAATGGATGAGAGTATACCAGCAGCTCTAATGCGGCAGATACAGCTTAGCAGTCCTAACACGAGTATTTCTCGGTAGATAACACAGTCCTGTACTAAATGCAAGCATGCACTTCAAGCGCCATCATGAGTGTCGCAAGCACAACTCGTAACCTAAAAATGAACATGGCTGTAAAACCGCTATATTTGAATGTTAATTCTCCTAGATTAAGCCAAATGAAGGAATTCATGTAGGCCGCTTTATCTTTCTGAATTATAAAAAATGATTTATTTTTATATCCTAGTCGCAATTTCGTCTGCAATAAACGTGATTATTTAAATCCTTACATTATGAGAATGTTATAGCAGCATTTTTTATGTATTATATAGATAAAAAAAATGATTGTTCAAAATGTTATAGAGACGGAGTTTCAAATAAAAACTCCAAATAATAATAAAACATAATTATGTAATGATGTCTCTCTCTCTCCCCTCTGCTCAATTATAAGACTATTTTTTTTTATTTTAGATTACTGAATGCCCTGTAAGTAACGACCAGGAATTACTACTATACATATGTATTTAAAGAAAATATTATAAGAGAGTATTTTTAAATATATTTGAACCAAATATTTAATTTCCTTATAATATTTCCTTCTTAATATAACTTAATTTTTTAGATCAACTATTTCAAAACAAGAATATTTGAAATATTTATTCAATTTTCATTTGACATATTGTTATCTTACAGCAAGTGATTTCAAATTTTCACTAAAAGGCAATCTATCTTCTTAAGAACATATCGTGAAAGACACACGTATGTACATATCTCACGTAAAAGAAAAGAAATTTTTAACGATTTCTGTCTTCTAAACTTCACTATACTGAGCATCTCAGTATAAGAAATAGCATTTCTCTTTCTCTTTCCTGACGCACTAGCTCCGTCACATAATCAAGATGTATCCGTGTCATCCGGAGAAAAAAACCTTAGTTCACGCTGTCATGAGGTCGATGAATCCCTCGCCGCACGTATTCCAGTGAAAGTATGTGTCCGCCTACCCCACCCTGAGCACCGCAGAACTCGTGCACGTCGCCCGAGGAAGGGGCCAACGCACAGGTATACCCACGTATCCCACGTTGCTAGGTAGACTCGCGGCGCGTAGAACCGAATCGCGCCAGTATCTGGACCCAGTGTCGTGGACACTTTCGAATCACGCTGGCCAAAAGTGGAAAGACGCCCATTATATTAAACGTACTCTATCATAGTCGGTGCGACAACGAGCCACGCGCATTGCAACAACGGTAGCGTCTAGAGAAGACGGGGGTGATCAATCCCGAATTGGATTAGAGTTCGCCTTCTTTCGGCTTAAAGTCCGCTAAGTCAACGCGGATCGAGATTCGGCCAACGAGCACAAGCTGTCGTTTATCTGAAAAATTCTAAGGTATAATATATTCGAGCGCGAAACTCAATTCGATTTTGCCCTTAACGGGTCTTTTTTTTTTCTGTCTCTTGCGATCGTCCTCTGAGCAGCGATCCTGGGTCAGTTCCTGGGTTATCGTTTGTCGGCGGTGACATTGGCACGGCGATTGATCAGCACGCGATGCCAATTAAGTGACTTCGCGGCCTCCTTCCTGTCGAGACACCTGCCGTGCTCACTACAGGATAGAAGGAAGTTCTATCACGGAGGGGTGAATCATAACGATAGATCGAAATGGCGTTCGCGTGGCATCTAATATCAATAGTGAGTGATCGGTCTAACATGATATTAAAAATAACCAATCGCCAATCGTAATATCCGAGAAGCTGTGTTTAAATATGATGTAACGTTCTTTCTATTAATTGTACCTTGTACATCTTTCTAATCGCGGTTTCCGCATTGACTCATCTTGATTAATAGCTAACGCATTTTTATCTGCCGATCGAATTACGTGTAGGCTGAATCAGAGCCGATTAATACCGTCGCAAAAAGCACGCGTTTGTATGCCATAGGCATAGTACAGGAAGAATCCTGATAAGCGATCAATTACAATTGTCGGTGCAATATCTCACAATAACTGGTCCCACATTGTATAATACATTGCTCTTGGTCGGAGGACTAGTGAAGATCTCGTGTTTCTCATCTACGTGTACAAATACAAAATGTGCGTAAACTATACTTTTACATGCGTATACAGAGGAAATGAATATTTTTTTGCATATACCGAATTAATAATCGAGAAAGAAAATTTAATCGAAAATTAAAAAATAGGCACTTTTCAATATTTTCGAGGTACGCCTTTTTCTGAAACATATATTATTATGATGTCTGCATTGTGATGTCTTGTTTGTACCAACAGTTTTTCTTAATGGTCACCTGGGGTGAACCTTGTACGGAGTACGGATGTCCAGGGCGGCCGCAGTACGAACCCTTCGTACCCGCGCCTCCAGGACTCACCCCCCAATGCGCGCCACCGGGGCAGACCTTCTGCGAGACCCCAGATCATTATCCTCGGTAAGTACCCTTAGAACACTCCTCGTCCTCCTTTTCTCCTAAAAATATCGCTGTCCAGCCGGCGGCGAGTGGATAACGCAACAAGTGGAAATCTGCGACGATCCGGTCGACCCATTTTCAATTGTTAATATTCCTTTCGCCGCGTCCACTATGTCCATCTTCCGCCTTCCTCCATGCATACAAATGACCGACGCACACGTTGAGAAAAACTTCTGGAGGGGAAAGTCTGCTGACTCTCCTCTCTTCCTTTGAGGTGAGAATCCGTTTCTCGAAAGCATCTCGGGTTTTGCCTTAATAGGCTTGCACAACCAATTTTTTTTTATGCCAGATAGACTCTCGCTTAGCATAAAATGATGCATAAAATGATTTTTGTCTCTCGTTTTTAATAAGCGCGATCCAGCCCAAGAGAGCTCCATCTTTACCGCGATGGAATCGTAGACATGAAATGTTCGAGCGTTCGTTCGTTATCCTCCGCTTATGCTTGTTCTCGTGCTACATATGCAAGTCGGCTGTAAGTCGATTTCCTAAATTTTTGCGTGCACTTTCACACTTGAGTCCCATTCTGAAGATGTTAGGATGAGTTACGTAAAGTGAGCGGCAACTATAATGTAAGAACGTCCGTGAGATCGTTGCTCAGCGTACCATGACCATGGCCTTGACGCGGTCATGCTTCGTTGGATAATTATTGGGCCGTTGTAATAGTCCCAAATCGAGCCTCGATTAAAAACGCCGATTCTTTCTTTCTTCTCCACTAGACAAATCGTTCTTTCGTAACGACTTGTCTAGTGGAGAAGAAAGAAAGAATCGGCGTTTTTCATGTCAAACATTTCAATGGGTAACACTCGTGATCTAGCATTCGCGAATCGTACGCGACGATCGTACGGACAAATTTGCAGGAAATAATTAATGAAACGGGCAGTGATAAAACCGCGGTATTTTAAATTACAAAACAAACTTTTTTTTTTTTTTTTTAAACAATTTCGGACATTCGAAATATCGCTGATACCGTATTCTGTCTCGTGCAATTTCAGAATCTTTCAGCGCCGCGTAGTGAAATAAGATAGGGTCTTTTTTTTTTTCGACAAGTTGCAACGATCCTCACCGCAGCAAAGGTGAGTAATTTTAACTGGAGAAACTTGGGACTACGACAGCTGTCACTTCCGATAATTATATATGCGCGTAAGAAAGACCTGAGCAATGGTCAATTAGACTGACAATATCAAATTGCTGACTCAAGTCGGCCTAGCTATCGCTCACGGCGCGACGTCGCGCGTGTCATTTCGCCGCAAACAAAACGCACTGCACCTCGCCTCGCTAATGCTTGCTCAGACCTAACACAGTTGCGCAATGTCCAATTGAGAACGCACCTGCGTAAATAACCTTTTGTCAACCTGGAAGAGAGACGAATCTTGGTCGTCCGGTTGAGAGACAGAATGGCCGGTATCTTTGATACGCGTTGCAGCAAGATCTCTGCTCGCGCGCGCGAGGCTAAAGATCAAATGTAATATCCTCGAGAGAATGCATTACCCGTTTTTATCAACGCATTGTATTCTCGGCAGAGAGGTAACGGTTTCTTTCCTTCTCCTTTTTATTTTTATTTTTTTTCTTTCTTTTTCTCCTCTTTAGACAACTCATCAAGTTCCTCGTCGACAAATGCAGCTTCGACTTTAACACCGCGCTGCAAGATGAATCCCGCGACGATTTTAACGCTTACAGGTACATATTTTCAGTACAGCTGGAATATTGCGATACATATACGTAAAAGAAACTTATACACGCAAGAGGCTCAGATAAGTACGAATAACTTACTCAATTTTTATCATTCAGAGACGTTGACGTATTATATAATTGAGACGTGTTACGATAAACGAGACATTGTTCTAAGTGCCAAAATTGTGAAAATATGTTTGATTGCATGAACTGTAAATATTGTGTTCACATATTTGGCGCGGAAAGTGTTATAAACGGAGAGTTTGCAACACGTTGTATGTCCATTGTGCAATTGGCATTTTTACTTGGACTTACAAAAATGTTTTGACTGACACTTTTATTCGGAAAGCAACGTTTTGATTTGCATCTTTTACTTTGACTTACATTGGAATTTTTAACAACTTCAACACGATTTTTCAGAAATTAGAATTAAAAATTAAAATCTTTCGCAGAGACTGATTGTTCATATCTTTAGATATCACGATAAGTTTTGAAGTAGTTTTCAAGAATATAAGTTTTCTTTCTTTCGTTTGGAAAATTAAAAAAATGACATAATGTTTTGCTTAGACACACGTCTCAATTAATCATTTATTTGAATATTATTGATATCCTTGCATATATCCTTTTTATCATTTTTAAGTTCTCCACCGGATTATAATCAAGGCTATGATTATCCACGACAAGACGATAGTCAATTATACTCGCAGTTTCCTCTTGGAGGAGAACCAGCTCCAGTGTATGGACCTCCATCTAATAGTAGTCGTTATCATGGGTAAAGCTTATTACGTGTTTATATATCAAATTATTTATATTATCTGCACGAGATGAGATGAGATTAGATGAAAAGGCACAAATAATGATACAAGTAAACTGAAATGATATCAATGTACGAAGTTAGAGAATTTCGATTTGTCTCGAATTGCAGCTACAAATATTCTGCACCGCCATACTCGCAAAGAAATCCTTTCCTTCCGGGAGTAACGCTGAAGTATCATCACGACGTCCAACGACAAATCGAGCGTGCTCATTCGCAAGAATCCGTAAACGTATTTGAGTCGAACCAATCGTGGCTGACGAATAGGTACGAAATATCGCACGGAGAAGTTAAAAATGACGACTTCTCCTTGCATACGCCTAATATACATACAGTGAGTGCAAAAAATATTCGTACAGATATCTTTTTCAAAAACTTCATTTTTAACAAGTAAACATCAGTTAGCAATTTACTGATGAAAAATAAAATAAACAGTACTTTTTCCAAAAAATCATTTAATCTAAAATGTATATATAATAATTAAAACGTATTATCTTGAAAATAAGCGAAAATGAAATATTGTTTGGACGTACAAAAAAGTACAGTCGAGAAATTTAGCTTTTAAGATCAGGCACATGGAAAGGTCTCCTGTTTATATTAGGACGGAAGTCCCTTTTTGGTAATGTAAGCTAAGACAAATAAATTCTATTCTATATTAAAACAGAAACGTATTAATTGTATAAAATTATTAATTAGTGTTTATTTTTTCCAAAAGACTTTTATAAAAAAGATCACCTGTACATATATAATCTTTGCACTCCGACTGTTCGTCTTTATACCTTGTCTTAAATAACAGGTATTCGCGAGGTGACAAGATAGCACCGCGAAGTTACAGCGTAAACCCGTTATTGGGATACGCGAAACTTAAGGGCGACCGAGTAAAGAGGCAGTCGAATTCGGAAATCATCTCCCTGTGTCCCACACGAGCCCAATATATCGCTCCCCGAGCCGCTTTGAACAAACAGGGTAACTGGATGTATGTTGTTAATATTCCTGAACAAAACAAGTATTCGCAGCTCGTCAGAAGCGAGAAATGTTTGTAAGTATGCTCTAAGAGAATTAGCGTTTGCGTTGTCTTCTTTGTCTTAACAATGAATCCAACACAGGGCCACGTAGGATACTCGTAATATTTGTCAAGATATCACTCTAATTTAATTTGCGTTTTACTTTTAATTTTCACGTTTACTCTAAGTGGTATTAATTCCGGAGAGGTCACGTTTTTATATCACATTAGAACCATCATATCGGATGATGAACTTAAGGGAGACCGTGAATGAGAAAATATCAATCCTTTCTTTGTGCTTTTATAGAAATGACGTGTGCGACGGTATATGCTCCATCCCGGAGGGGTACAAGAGTAGATGCCAGCAACAATTCGTGCAAAAGAGGCTAGTCGCGCTCGAGGGAAGCGGAAATCGACTTTACACCGACTTATTCTGGTTTCCACATGGTTGCTCGTGCCAGATCATACCGAATTTCTAAGGATACTGCGACTACGGCGTTGTGCTGTGAGCGTGAAAGGGTTAATTTCAGGGGGGGTGAGCGCTATTAAACGCGGCCGTGCACGTCGTTCTCTTCACGATTGTAATTCTGCGACATAGAGCGCGCCTGGCAACAGCATTGAAAGTGGATACCGATAATGTAGTGTTCTATGAACGGTGTGTACCCGAGTAAAAGTGTGTATCGCGACACGTATTATCAACGGTGTGAGGCAGAGGCGGATACACGTTGTCAGTTTATCGTTAATTGCCATTGTTAATTGCGAATCACGAACAGCATAATTCTGTTAAATGCGTCACTGAACGTATTCAACGTGTTTCTCTGCGGTTAATAGATGGAAAATCTTTCAGCGAGAGATGTCGGTATACCGATATCATTACTCGCATCGTACATTTAAATACATATTTATATATATATATATA
>NW_017305071.1:282639-292547 GCF_001594115.1 Trachymyrmex septentrionalis
ATCTCGAATATTTCTTATTTATGTTTTTAGCATCGATCACTGATTCACTAGCATTCTACAGAGATAGATCGCGAAATTGCGCGCTATTATCACAGATTATTAATTCTACATATAGTTTTTAATTAATGTTATTTTTTTGTTTCAACAATATGTGAGAACTTTATTTAGGGAATGTTTTGAAACAGATAGTTGTATCGCCACATGTTAAGATTATTTATACAATATAAATATTTCAATGAGAAAAGGACGGCGGAAGAAAATTTCGTAATTATATAATATAACAGCAAATCTTTTGTACGTGATATTAATACGCGAATAACGAAAGCAATTCGATTACCTTTGTCGTTTATGATATCGCTGTTTTCAGTAAAAATGATCATTTTACCGTAAATCGCGTAAAATGTTCAGTAAAGAAAAGAAGGAATTATTGTTTGAAAGATATTTTGAATCTTTGTGTGTGTGAAATAAATTATTATTCGAAGTTACATAAAATGGGCAAGTATCGATCGTTTGTCACGGCGACTTATCGTATTAAATAATTTATCAACTTCTTTTGTCTAATGTTGCATGAAACACGACATCGCGATACTAATCGCGATACCTTATCAGGTGGATATACTAATGTTCGAAGAATGCAAGGAAAGATTCCAGAGGGTGTAAAATAAAGGATCTCGATTTCGCAACTTGCGTTAGTTCGAAAAGGACGAACAAAAAGAGGGATGAAGGCCGAATGACGGTGGAGAAACTGGAGACACGCGCAAGTTTTACGCGAAAATGTTATATGGAGGATGTAATACGACCCTTTTCACGCCGTTTTCCGACAATTTTCACGTACCTACGAAGTCCTTATCATAACGTTGATACGACGCAGAATGTCGCTCGTAATTTTGAATAGTAACGACAACGATTGTGCTTTCGATGCGTAAATATTTCACGGTATCTCGTCCGTTCCGATAGCAGGTTACGAAACGAAAATAAATCGTGATTCTAATGTGTAATTTTTTTGATGAAGACACCGAACGTCATGGCAATGAATACAAAAATGCTGAAAGAGCGCGTTTTTCGAGAGAAACGAAGAGAGGAACTATTTAGCGCGTCTCGGATTCGCTGTAGATTCCGTTCTGCATGGAGAGACGCACCCACTCGCTCGCACCTGCTCAAGAGTTGCCACCCCGGTATCCCCCCCGGGCACCCCTTCGCGTCCAGCGAAACGAGGGGTGAATTGTAGGTGTACGTACGTACGTACATAAGTGCAACGGGTTGCACCTACACGCGGTACGCCTATACGCGTGCACTTGTACCTTACGCGTTTCCCTCCACTCGTGCGTGACAGAAGTGTCTGTACACATGAGGTGGATGGTAGGCTACTTGAAGGGTTTCCGTTTATATGCACGCGCGCGTAAGCGTGTGTGAGAACCAACGTAAGGGGCCTTCCGCAGGGAAGCGAGGTCGTCCTGCGATATAGCGTACGTATATATTATATATATATGGAGCGAAGGATAATGTATTAATTAAAAGAAATCTTACTTGCGAGAAATTTTCAAACCGTTATAAATATTTTCTAATTTATCTCAAGTGTAATATTTCACGTTTGATTCGTAATTCATCTCACGTGCTGTATCTCGCGTTTGACTCTATGATTCACTAGTCCATAATCGGAAGCCAATTGTAAAAGTATTACGATTTTTTTTTTTTTGAAAAGGTAAAGTATTTTCTCATACTCGCTACACGTCGATAAAAACGCCAAATGGTACCGCGATAATTTACAGCGGTTTTGCCTCGCATCTGGGGCCTCGGCGAGATTAAATCGAGATTCCGAGTCGATTCACGGCGTCCAGATGTCACGTTTCAGGAAGAGGAAGCCCACCTTTGATCCCTACCAAGTCGCAAGATGACGAGCGAAGCACAAATGATGGACCGCGCAAATGATGTGGACTTGTTTAAAAAAATGCTCCGAATACGTAAACCAGAGGAAAGCTGCTGTGTCACGTATTATATATAACACGTATTATATATACATATATATATATATATATATATATAAGTATGTATGTATGTATGCGCGCGTGTGTGTACGTGTCATTAATTCGGCGAGAGACTTAATTAATTCCGATTTCGACGTGCAAAACCATACGCATCTTGTATCAAATCACATGTCTGACCCATTTCCGCTTCCGTGCCATTTCCTGAGCGCGCAATCGGATAGGTCAAGTTTGTCGACGGCGGTCGGTCCTACAGCGATTGCGCCAACACAATTTGCAATTTCACGAAACCGCTAGATTAATTAGACGTTGTCGTCTCATTAATCGCTCGATACGATTGACTGTACAATTGAAAGTATCATCACATGAACGGAATCGAGACTTTTCTGCGCGTAAGGACTGCGTAAGGTCAGCGCTGACGGCACAGACTTTACCTATGATATTTTTTTTTTTTCCCCGAGCGAACTTACATAAAAAAAAAGCGACCTTGGGTACTCAGCAACAATTTTTTTAACGTGACGTAAGTTCATCGGTGGCGTTTAATGCACCGTGCACGCGCGAACGCTCTGCGTCATCGAATACCATGACATTATTTACTGAAAGCGAACTGCATAACAGGACGCATCCGAGCGATCGCGCTTCAATTGCGTTCGAGAAAATATTTCACTGGGCTCGCCCGAGTAGAAATTTTGCGAGCTCGGAAACAGCGACGCAGGCATTTTTTTTTTTTTTTTTTTTTTAAAGAGAGATATAGCGGCTTTGTTTCCGTTTCCGCGACGAGAGCAGAACAACGGCCGGAGGGGTCGAAACTTTTTTTTTTCTCTTCTCGAGATTCTTGCCACCCCCGACAGGGAGTTTTACAGTAATCTCTGTGCCAAAAGTCTATGGTGTTCCGTCTCGCTTCGAGCATCCGTGTTCCCCTTTCCTCTTTTTTTTCTCGCGTTACACCAAGCTGGTCGACCGGCAGCTTCGAGCGCCGCGCCGGGATAAAGTCACGAGCAGTAATTATGAACGATAGCAGGGGAGAGAGAGAGGATATAATTGTGATTGATGGAAGAGAAGGGAGGAGCAGGGGGTGACTTCCTTTTAATCTCGAAGCTAACCCTTTCGTCCATCTATTGCCGCTTCTGCCTGGCCGACATCGCGCGATGCGGCGCGGCGCGGCGCGGCGCGGCGCGATTTTATGCACTCCAATGTATCTTTGTGGAGAAAAACTGGGATATCTTGTGCATCTTGTTCCGCTCAAAGCCAGAACTGAAACTGTTATAGAGACTATATTTTGTGGTAACTTTATGGCACGCGGCTGAAAAATAATTAAATTTATATTTATGTCATTATGTTATCTTATAATTGTTATTCATGAAGAAGGAGATAAATCTTGAAATTAGTTCACCTCAATCTTACTTGAAACAGATCATCCGCACGTAGGAAGCGGAATATAGGCTGCACACAAAATGCCATTTAATCAATTATCCACCAACTTTCCAAATTTTTTATTAATTAATTCTATATCAGTTCTGTATCAATTTTACTAAAAATATAAATATGTTGAATAAAGCAAATGTGGGTATGACATTTCGTGCGCTATCCTGTAAAAATCTAGAGAGTAATGGTAAAACGATTGAACTGAGAATGTCTAACTATAACGTGTGTTTGATTAAAGACTAGGGAAATGAAAGACGTAGAAGGGAGCTGAATTAATAATCATCGTTGTTGTACACAGGCGAGAATAATAACAGTCCATATCTTAAACGAGACGCTCTAAATCGTCGTTTGTAAAATACGAAACGAAGAAAAGCCTGGCAAAGAAGCGAGGAAGCCCAGCGTGTCCGCTTCGTACGCGCATTATCCCCGATGCCTGCCTCTTCGCCTGCGTGCGTGCGTGCGTGCGTGCGTGCGTGCGTGCTGCATGCGTTCGTGCATGCATGCGCACATGCTGCGCTCGCGCGTGTGTACGTGCGTGCGTATTCTCCTCTCCTTTCACCGTCGCGTCTCTACGCACTCGACTCCGTAGTCCACGCACCGCCGAGCGAGCGGGAGTCTGCGATCAATGCGTGGCACTGCCACTGGTCGTCATGGCAACGTAGCGCGCCACGCACAACGAGCGAACGATCCGCGTCGATCGTGCGTAAGTGCGTGCTCCGGGTGCGCGCGCGCGCGCGCACACGCACACGCACGCACACACACACGCGCGACACACGCGCGCATCATCTCACTTACACTCTCACGCATAGACGGCCTCCTGCGACGTGCCGCGGCGAAACTCGCGAAAGACCGCGTGTAGAGGACGATCGATGGTACTCGCAAACTTCACGACGGTACTAATATGAACACGTGAAACGTATACGTAATTTACGTGATGCGCGTTTGTTTTCAAATCTTTTATCAACCTTCGTTAATTGCAATTGTAATTTGGACGATAGAGTTGTTTTAAGAATACGTAATTATTTATATCGTCAAAGCTAGAAAATAGAATTTTTATTGCTAGCTTGTACGCAGCATCCCTTACGCAGACCATCTTCAATAATCTTTTTTTTTTTTTTTTAGAAAACAACGCTGAATTTTTCGTTATCAAACATAAAAACGAAAATTAGAACTTGATCCTGGGAGATATTGGAAGGCCTCGCACGCGGCGAAAGTTGCTCCGAAATTAGCCGTTAACGACATGGCTCTTTTTCTAGATTTTCTAGTCTACCGTGTCGACAGCTGTCCCAAATTTCCTGTTGAGCTTTTTGTCAACTTACTTGAGTATTTCTTTCTAATTTATATTGTTATGAAGCGTCTCGCAATGTGCAGATTACAATTATTTGCGCAACGCATTGAATCTTTCGATAGTTACGAATAGTTGAATGCGCTATGTAAATAAGCATTAATTTAACAGTAGTTAAATTTATTTACTTGCACTCTCTCTCTCTCTCTCTCTTCGCAGCATTATTGTTATCAAGAGTTGATTGATGGTATAGAATGTATGTGGACTTGAAAAAAATTCGGGTAGAGAGAGAGAAGCAATAATTCAAAAGGACAATGCACAGAAATTGTCCTGATGTTTCGCAGCCGCAACGTAGAAACGACTATGTCAGGTCGCGACAGATGTTTCTAACGAGCCTCTGTGAGAGAAAGTATCGATCGTGATATCGCTACGATTCGTTGTCCGTCATAATGAAGATAAGTCTTAACGACTTTGCTATGAGGAAATAATCGTGCATTGTGTATGGCACATTGTAATTGCATTCTGCATTAATATTTTTTATATTTTAGTAACATTTGCAAATATATATTAGAATCGATACATTATATTTAGAAATGTATTTGTTAATACTCGAATCTACTTAAAAAAAAAAGAACTTGTATGTGTACTAATATTTTTTGGATATTTTGGAAAATATGAAAAAGAGGGAAAAGATACGCAGTATATCCCTATTTCATATTACTCTTTAAATGTTGCGGTTATTATCCTATTGCAGAAGAGCACGAAAAAGAGCATTTAAACCCTTTCAGTTAGGGTGATTTAGTGGCAGGCCACTACATCGATGATGGCATGCGTTGGATAGGAAGAGAGGGAAGGGGGTTGATGACCCCCAATTCGCTTGAACACCTAGAGTAACCTCTCGCACCCTCGCACTAGGGTTCTTCGATGAATTCACCGATTTTCGGTCGTGTAGCGCCATCCACTATCGCGGACGCAAGGTGTTTCAAAGTCACAAAGAATACAAATTTCCAGTCAATTTCTTAAATTATTTATTTGTATTATGTAACACATCAAATTATCTTCGTAACATTGCGTAACTGCATTTTCCCGATATGCCTCGAGATCTCTTTAACTAAAAGAAATTGATAGAAATTGTACGAAGAAGAAATTTCACAACGCTAACGGGAAAGAGAAAAGATATCAAGCCGTGAGAATAAATTTCCTAAAGAACCTCTCTCTTTCTCTCTCTTCCGTGGGTCTCTTCCAGGTGATCCTCGCAACATCAGAGGGCAAAGGCCGAAGGGATTTTATACAGCAAGAGACGGGAATACGAGGGACGATTTTTCATTTTTCGTTGCCCACGAAATACCGACAATGGACGCGTGTCACGACGTTGCAGCTGCTTTCACCGCTGTATTTGACGCAATACGGCACACATGGCGCAAGATCGTCTCGTAAGACACGAAATGCACGAATGACCGAACTTTCATTGATCGATTCTGCTTCATCAATGCATAAATACGTCAGATCGATAGACATTTCATAAGATCCACTATCAAATGGTATGCACCATCAAATGAATTGTTGACGCACGTGTATTTCTCCACTACAGATTTTAAGATCTGAAATATGCCAAAAATTTGAATGCTTTCAGTGATAAAATTTCGATAAAAACTAAAACATTTGTATATCAATCAATATTAAACAAAAAGCATCTTGTAAGATCGCGATGTGAATACACAACCAGGAAATAAAAGCCTTAAACGATCAAGCTGGATTTTTAATGCTAATATTTTGGTGTACATTTTTTGTACATATTTAATCTTGTAAACTGCATTGAAAAAATCCATGTACTTGTTGAATGAAAATTACTTGTTTATGATAAAAAAAATTCTCCAATTATAGCTGAAAATTTTTTTCTAGATTTTTTTTAAGCGAAAATATATATTTTAATAAGTAAAAACATATTTGAAAGTACTATTTTTAAAATAATTTGTCGTTTTAAATTTACGCGGTACTCTTACAACGTATAGACAGAAAAAAGTTTTATCCGAAATTAGAGAAGAAATAAAATTTTACATTTATTTTTTATTATTGAAGCCAATCAGAACCTGTGTAACTCGGCGCGTCGAAAAAACATCGAGTTCAAGTCGATTAAGGCCGATATTCATGGCCAGTTCTTATATTCATCAAAATCATCTTAAGTTCAGTCTTGAGATGTTATGAATCAATTAGAGAGTCGCAGTCTTAAGACGATCTTGAAATAAGAAACCGACTATGAATACCGACTTGAGTCTTCTCGCCGAGGAATTAAGGTACAATTTCACGTATTGCTAAAATAAATAATTGGAGTGACAGATTTGTCGTTCTTATTCCAACGGCTGAAATTTTGTAGTTTGAACAGTTTTCAACTACAAGCATCAAACGCTCAAACGCTGTTGATAGTGCTGCCACACTGTCTCCTCGATGTTGACCAGCGTTGATCGCGATTTATATAATTTATTTTTTTCTTTGTTGCTGATCCCAATAAAGGATTCGAGGCAGTCAAAATAACGTAATAATTGTTTAATTTAGCATGTAAATGACACGTGAAAAATACAAACATATCAAATCTCGCTCAAATGTCAAATTTAATGCTTCTTGCCCCTTTTCATGTATAAAATTGCTGCTCTAACAGTCTTTTTGTTGAAACGGTTATTTTCACTCAAGAGTGCGTTCCAAAACTTGACCCGGTCAACCCGCGTATCATTTTATCCTTGTTGTTCATCGAATGTTGAACGAGGATAAAAGATATTTCGAATTGATACAGTCAAATTTTGGAACGCACTCTTGAGTGAAAATGCACCTTTAAATATGGTTAATTGTATTCACAGAACCATAACACAGTATAATCATACCTAGCGACATTGAACTTTTTTAGTGATCTACAATTTTTAATGCGCATGTGTCGATTTGTACTTACGAATTGACGGACGTGTTAGGAGCTTAACAGAAATTCAAATTTAAGAGCCTATCTATAACTCTATTGTGTATCACTTCACAACATAACGACGAGCCACGTAGCCTAGGACATTTACATCAAAGATGCCGACGCTGGATATAGCTATACCGTGACCATAATGAGAAACCTTATGCGCTGGAATTTGATCCGAATTCTTAAACCGAAAAATGTGTAGCCAATCAACTATACACTCCTACAGATCCAAGAATTCGGACCGAGTTCTTTTTTCGGAGCACCGTGGACACATAAATAAGCGCCCGACTCCTATTCCTATAACTATAATATATTGTTGCATATGGATTTCGACTTTCCACGCGAAGAGACGCATCATTCCTATAGTCCTATAATTGTACTGCTGCACGTGAGTGTGCGACTTTCCACGCAAAGTATTGTAAGATCTACCTGTATAAAAATTGTGTGCCCCTTGGCAAAGGGGAGGATGGGGTGGAAGTCGCTCCGCGTGGAAAGTTGAAACTCATGTGCGATAGAATAATTATAGACCTCGTTTCGCCTCTGTGATAGATTTCCTAACTTCTATACTCGTCAACGCTTAATGACTACGTTTACATCGTCCGATTAGTCCGCGGCCTATACCTCAAATTCGACCTAGGTTATTTAGATCGCATGCTGTAAACACTTGGTAGATGACTCGATCTAATTTTAGATCAGGTCGTTTTTAATAGCCTAACCTAAAATAGGTTGTCTGCTTTCTTGATGTAAACACGCGAGATTTGTACAAAACACGAGATGACTGAGTAATTCGGACCAGCGTGGATTAAATACGACCCCGTCAATTTTTAAGTTCTGCTTTGGTGTAAACCAGGACTCGGCAAAATTTGCACTTCTCGGCCGATTTTCAAGAGACTTCGCCTTCCGCTATTCCTCTTATCGCTCGACGTTTAGAAGCGCCTAAGACGAGGTGCATGGGGCGCTCGCTTTGGGCACTCACGCTGTAAACTTTATTCTATCTTTTTTTCGCTCATTATATAATTAAGGCAGAAGCAATGGGTAAAGCGCTCAAAACGAATACATCCAATGAATTTTCAATAGGTATCCACGATAGATAATTTTCCGATCGTAAACAAGTCATTTTCATGTAAAAGTATACGGATTTTACTTAATACGCGATTATTTAAGCACTAAACAACTTCACCGTTTAAGGCTTTAATTTTCTACTGATTTTATATCATTTTGAATTTTATATACAGCTAATAAGATATTTGTACAACTCTGTTCAGGAGAAAAATATTTGGTTGAATTAACTTGAATAGTAGTGGAAAATGAACTATCTAGAATTCTAGCTAAGTTTACTTGATTTCTAAATTTATTAGATTTTTGATTAAATTTACTGGCTATTTCAAACAGAATTCTGATAGATTTAGAATTGGTTATTTCAACCAGAATTCTGATAGATTTAATCAGAATTCTGGATTATCTTCCATCAGAATTCTAGTTAATTCAATCAAATATTTTTTTTGCAGCCCACTTCATCAAAAGCAGTCTGATAACAATGACACAATTTATAAGTAAGCGAACAAGTAACATAAAAATAATGTGTTTTAAAACGTGCCATCCAAGATAAATAAATGAAGTACATTAATTTAACATATCATAAATGTTAATTTTTTGGAAAAAATATACTTGCATGATTTATTTACAAACTGTGGCGATATTACCTTTTTTGTATTTATTCTTATATAATATTTGTGTAACCTTCTCATATATTCATCTTGTATTAAATTAATTCAAAAATTTGAATGGATTATTTGCAATTATATTAAATTTTACTATATTAGGTGTAGTAAAAAGTCATCGCGTTTTTTTAAAAGGCATCTATCAGTAAAAACCGCAATTACTTTCTTACCAACAATATAAATATATCTTGATAGAGTAAAGTTTCAGCTTTAAAAATCTCTTTTTTAAATTATACGATAACAATTATACGATAACAATTTTTAATGGAGTTATGAGCAATTAAAGTCAACATAATTCTTTTATTTAATCCGCGATAACTCAGTAATCAAAAGTCGTAGGAATATTTAAAAAAAACCGATTTTGTAGGGAAAGTATCAAGCTTTCACGATAGGTAATCGAAAATTTTCTCAAATTCGTTTTGGACACGTTACAAATCCACAAAGTGAGAAGAAAATTTTTCGTCTTTTTCAGCTCGTAGTTTTTGGTATGTAAAAATTATCAAACTCATATAAACTTAAAAAATGTGATAAGCTTTTAAAAG
>NW_017305071.1:295612-300051 GCF_001594115.1 Trachymyrmex septentrionalis
ATTATTATTATTAGGCGTTAGGAACTCGAAAGCTCATTGCCGCAAATACCAAATCCCGCCACTGTTCCCGTCCCTGAGCCAGATCCCTCCATTTGTGACCCTCGTACCCCATTTCGTTAAGGTCCATTCTTAACGAATATTTTCTTATAATCCATATTTTCTTATTATCCATTCTAATATTTTCTTATTCCAATAAATATAATATTAATTATAAATAATAGGGAGCATACAGTCACAACACTATATGTCTGTTTAATGTTCCGTTTAAATGGAAGTCATATATTCAAAATTATGATATAATAACGTAGATGTTCGGTCAAGATTTGACCATCATCAGTATATAAAAATATCAAGATGTTAAATAAAAATAGATAAAATTAAACAATAAACGCTAGTTCATCAAAAAAAGATGGTAAAACAATTTTATAATCGCTTATTAAGTATTTTCTATTACATTTAGGATTCCTTATTACAAAAAGCAAAGTGCTTCGTGTGAAAAATACGGAATTTCCAGATTCTAATTAAAATTAAGAGTAAAAATTAATTACATCAGCTAGAATTGGAGAGAGAGAGGAGATCCCATGGGCAGACCGAAAATTTGTTTGAAAATTTCATCATTAAATTTAAAAATATAGAATTTTTTTGGTCTACCTCCCTGCTGCTACCTTCACATTTTTGTGATTAGATCCTATCTTTCCAAGATACTTTTCAAAGCTAAATCATTTGGAGTATTCGTGTACATAGAAGTAACATCAAATGATACAATTTGATAATCTTTTTCTAGTGGCATACCATTTATTTTTTTAACCAGATCGAAACTGTTTTTAATGTAATCAAATTTTTTATTAATGTTTTTATCAATGATGTCTTTTAAAAAAGTAGCCAAATCGAAAAAGAGACTATTAATGCAATTGACAATCATTTTCAAAGGATAACCATCTTTATGAACTTTAAGGAGCGTAAGATTCCTGCAAATCTCCATCCGATATATACAGTTTTTATACGTAGATTGATCAATATAATTTAGTTCTTCAAAAGTGTACGTATTTCCGTCGCCAATTTATTAGTGGGATCTTTTTTAAGTTATGTAAGTATTATTATTGGCTAAAATTTCGTACATTTTATCATTGTAATCTTTTAAATTTAAAATTACAGTAATATTACTTTTATCCGTTCTAATAATTAACACATCAGGATGATCAGCAATGAATTGTTTTCAGTTTTTTTCGTTGAGCCTTTTTTTATCAAATTGTTATTAGAATTATTCGGAAAACTAAAATGTATATTTTTAAGAATAGATATAGCATCTTTCCTAATTGAATTCCATGTTCGTCTAATTTAAATAAATTGTTTTCAATATTATGATACAATTCAATTTAAATGAATGTTCAACATCTTAACACTCGGGACTGTAAGGCGCTCCGTATTTAAAGTTTGTTTTCAATATGTTTGATATATTCTATTGTTATTTTTTCTTTATTTATAACATTATTCGGTAGATTAAAGGTCACATCTTAGCACTTTATTGATATTCCTAATAATAGTAAACTTTAAATTCGTATTACAACTAGTTCGTTGACAGGAATATCACACAGAACAGTGACAAAATTTCTTTCTATTCCGTATTCTCCTTCTTACTACCTCCTTCTCTATACCGTATCCCTTCTCTACAGAGTCCATCTACCATTCGTTAAAAAAAGAGAATATTTCTCCAATATTTCTCCAATAGAATATCCTCTCCAATAGAATTTCTATTGGTGAATAAGTGCATCCCCCCTACACTTTACTTCCCTTTCCTTTCCTTTCAATACTTTTAAAGACTATCCCCTGCTGCGTGCCTTCACATTTTTGTCAGTAATTGTTCTTATAAAAAGTTCTCGTTGTTTAATTTTAGATAAATAATTTTAGATAAATAATTTTAGATAAATAATTTTAAATAAAACAATATATTTTAAATAATATCTAGTAAAAAGAGCACTTACCTGCATTATCGTGAGGCTGTTATTAATCGGCATGTTTTTAAAGTTCATAATTAATGGATTAAGACATTTTTTTTACTTATCTATCAATTTGTTCATACGTAAAATTTCTGGCTCGTAGCCCCTTTTTTTAACTTGTTTTTTAAATCGAAAAGCAAGTTAGGTATTTATAGTTCGCTATTTCAATTTTTGATCGAAGACACAATTGACTCTTATTCTCCGTAAAATATCTTCGCTTTTCGATAATGATACTGCATCTCGATTAATCAATTTGAATACTCGCGAGGTCGAACACTCGCGCTGCTTAATATCTAGCTTAACTAATGCAATAATCTAGGAAATGATGAATATACCCGCAGTGAGTATACCTAGGTGCAGGTAACTCACTTCGTTGAAAAAATTATACCCGTATCTACGTCCCCGTGTGAAAACATCGGGATAAACATCTCGCTGTACCCTCATAAAGAGTCAGCAAGCAACACTGAAAGAAATGATTTTGTTATAGGAACAAATCAAGGGAAAACAAATGTGATATTTGTTAAAAAAAGCGATTTGTTACTATTGCAAATTAATTTGTTAATGTAACAAATAATCAATAGTCCTAGACGGTCTGAAATAGTAAAAAATTGACCAATTCTAGTTAAGTATTCTTCCTACAATTGATTGTGCTTAGTCAGTTTCCTACAATCGACGATCATCTACGATTTCTATATAAACGAGTCTAAAGTCTATGCAAAAGATAGATTAGATTCTATATAATTTGCTTCTGTTACTAATAATTGGTTGGGACAGCAGACTAGCAGCAATTACAACAACAAAATTTGTTGTTGCGTATTTACCGATCACCAATTAAAATACTGGAGGCTTAAATTAATAAAGTCCTTTCTTTCAGTGAATAGGATTCATGGTGCGAGGATCAACGCTTCAGGTAACGCTTTTTGCGTTAGAAAGGGCATACAATACAATGGCATCGCCAACATACAATATTTTAACGCGTGGAACGCAGTCAGACCACTCGTATCCCTGTTCCATTTGCCATATTCGTGCGTTACGTTACGTTACCACGTTTGACTTGTCGGCTTCCGAAATCGTTCGCGTTCGTGGGGGTGGAAGGTGAGAAATTCGCGGGAAGGGTTACGCCGAGGTTCTGTTTCGCCCCGGGGCCCGAAAAGTCGTTGATATTGAATCCGAGAGGTCGCTGAAATAAATCGTTAGCCCTCGAGATAGAGGGGGAGAAAGGAGGCTTTCCGAGGGTCGCGATTGGTTGCTCGAGGGATGAAAGTATCCGCTTAGCTACGTTTTACGAGCTCTCTCGGTTTTTTTTTTTTTTTTTTACGAGTTCCGGAAAAGAAACCGAATAGTTCGCAAATTGGAGCGCAATTCCGTGAAGGGTTACGAGCGAAACGCGAAGTAAGATCGATTGCATAAAAATTTCGTAAATCTATTGGACAGAGAAAAGGGATATTTTTATATTAATATTATATATTTTATTCGTAAATTAATTTGTGGCATACGGACTTGTGGGTTTTTCTAGTTAATTAATTATACAGTTGATGAATACTCCATCAAATATATGCTTCTAATCAGAATGTTTTTTTTCGAAATGGGGGGTCTGCACCCGCGTTTTCGCAATTCCGTTTAGCAATGCATTCCGCAAAGGAACATCATCCAGAACCACGTCTGGTGACATATCGCTCCGGTGACGAAGGAGAAGAAAGCTTTTCGAGCGAAGCACGTCCCCTTCGTCGTTTAGCTCGCTCACGCGCTCGTTGGTTTTGCGAGGGGTTGCGACGCGCTTGCGCAATTCCAACCCCATTCGTGGACTCCTCCCCTTTTCCCGCACCTCCTCGGCACCCCTCGTGACACACGTGCATCGGTCGGAGCCCGCTTCATGAACCCAAACGAGATTACCCTCTCTCCCTCCGTGTATTCCTCCTTTACTTTTCCTCTCCCTTTCTCTCTCTCTCTCTCTCCCTCCCTTCCTTCCTCCCCGCTGATGATGCTCCTGGTGCCGAGTCCTGGCGGTTCCCGCCGTCTCGCCGGGTGGGACGACGAATACCGAACGCGCCCGAATCGTAAGACGAGTAACGGGAGAGAAACGTCGAAAGGAAGAGGCAGCTGTGATCGGGCAAACAAGCGGTAGACTGAGCGCGGACAACACACAAAGACTGCTCACTACTATTACTACTACTACTGTTATTATTAGTACTATCACCACCCTATCACTACCAATCGGAGAAAATTCACAGTGGCGAAAATACGTCGCAGTCAGCACAAGATAGCCCGCCAAACCAAAGGTAGAGTTAGTGGTTAGTTAGGACCAAGTAGTCAATTCTCAACTGTCACGGTGCGGCATGTATGGTATCTTGCTCAGTGCGAGACGCCCAGCATATACGGTATGAGGGAGGTGTGTGTTTCATGAGAGAGAGAGAGAGAGAGAGAGAGAGAGAGAGAGAGAGA
>NW_017305071.1:300151-300895 GCF_001594115.1 Trachymyrmex septentrionalis
AGAGAGAGAGAGAGAGAGAGAGAGAGAATGAGATGAGAGGAGAGAGTGATCATCATTGTGTTAGAATTAGGAAATAAAGCGGCAAATGGTGATATATGGAAGGCAATGGTGGTAGTGAACTGTCCTTCGAAGGACGAAGAAAATATTTAAAAAAAAAACAGTTTTAGGATTGGAGAAATCGCGAACAACGAATCGTCGCAGTTACTGTTCAATTTGAAAATGAAAAAGTAAAAAGTGAGATAGTAAAAAGGAAGAATAGAGTGAGTGTGCGCGTGACAACGCGGTTTTTCGAAACTAAAAGTGTCATGGCTGAATTCCTCATGATTGTGCAAAGTAAATCGTTAAATTAAAGACGTTAAATTAAATTTTTCTTCAAGTTAAGGTGCGATTGTGAAACGAATTGGGAACCACTTTTTACGGACGGGGGGGGGTGTTGTATAATTTTTACCAAACAGAGTTGGTTTGGTATCTTTTGAAGAACTCATCAGTTACGATATTTCGAGATGGCGTAAATACAAGCTGTTCCTATGAAAGTATTCCCCGAAGTGCTAGTGAATCAGGGATCAATGTGGAAAATGTGAATTCTGTCAAGTTTCCTCTAGTTTTCTCGAGTTCAGAGCATCGCCATCACCACAGCGAAACCACCTACCACCTATCGCATCACTGCCGCTCCCACTGCCAGTGGCATCGTACCAACCACCACTACCGCCGCCATCACCACCACCACCACCACTGTCGCCGCCG
>NW_017305071.1:301321-304266 GCF_001594115.1 Trachymyrmex septentrionalis
GCCGACGTCGGCGTCGCCATCGAGACGTGTGAGAATCGGGACAACGACTGAAGTCCCAATCTTCGAAAGAATCCGCTCCCTCCTAGGCTCGACTTAACACACCGCAGCGCGTGTGTAGGAAACAGGTTCTTAGCATTACTTTTCGTCAGCGGATTTTACCCGCGCAAACGAGCCCCCGGCTTCTTGGTTTACCGGAGGAAACGCGTGTTGTCTCCCACTGTGACTGTAACGTCTCGTTATTTTTTTTTTGTTTTTTTTATATAATTCTCTTTCGTATAAATCTTTACTTTCAATTTGAGTCTAGATCCAACCTTGCTTCGAGAGGCCGTAAGCCCTAAAGCCTTAGGAAATCAGCCAATCATAGTTGAATGTCAGAAAAATAATATTGATTGTGAGCGGTCAATTTCTTATGACGGCTTTTTACGGCTTAGCAGTAAGGAGGGACATTCTTAAAGCAAAGATTGTAAAGATTGTAGACTTATTCCGTCAAGTTGGTCGTTGAATGTGTCGTTGCATCGCAGTCAAACGCAGTTTCCAATTCGGATCGATATGTTTACCAGAAAGAGTTCGCGCGAAACGATTTCCGCGTGCTGTTCCGATGGCAACAAACGTCAAAATCATCTCAAATGGAGCATTACGATCCTTCGTGGATAGTGACAGCGAACAGTTTTTCATTTATGACAACTGTCAACGGAAGGCGAGAATAGAATTTTCCAATGTCAACGGTAACGATATCTTTGAATCAATCGATGCTATCAACTCTTATAAATTGAAGCTCGTCTGTGCAGAGTTTGCATACGTAGTTCCCTAGCAAACTGACGTTATTTGTTATGATGACTGCACATTCAGCATAAAAAGGAACTTTTCAACTGTTATAAAATTCTTTAATACTGACTGGTCGCATTCTTAGTTCTTCACTGGATTTAAATGTATAAACTAATAAACATATTGAAGAATCTTACAACAGTTGCAAGGATGCTTTTTCTGTTAAACGCAACCATTTTGACGTCAAAATGACGCCTTTAACATCATTTGATGTCAAAATGACGACAAATAAAATTGATTCGATAAAATTGATTCTTGAACTGAAGAAGACATCAAAGATATATATCGAAAATATTATTCTACTAGTGTTTCAGTATATCAATATGAAACCGAACATTAATATGACATTAAAGGTATGCTCACTGATATATGGGACCGACAGTTTAACGCCGAATTTGAACGACACTCGTGATCAAAGATCTCTTCAGAATCATCGGATGAAATTATTTTCGATTTCTTAAATGCGAAAAATCGCTTTTGTGTGGCACAGGTGGAATCGATTACGGATCTAGCGCGAGTCAATTGCACCGAGTGGCAAGCAAGTCGACGACTCGTTTGCTAGGTTATAATTAAAAACAAAAATACATAAGGGAAATATAAGTCAACGCGGTATTTAGTGCGCAAGTATAATGATAAAAGTTTTATAATAATTAAATGATAAGTAAATTGGGCAATCGGCGCTGTAAGTGGTGCGCTTAAGTGATTGAATTCGTTACAGTATATTTCCAAATAATATGTTTCAACAAATCAATAACGTACGTTTCGGCTAAATTCAAGCCTTTTTCAGCGAGTACATTTTCAATGTTTCATGATTAATGTGTTGTGTTTCAATGTTTCATGATTAATGTGTGCGTGGATTCCGTTGGCTAATCTCTAATACATTTTCTAAAAGTTTTATAATCCATATCTGGTGACAAGTATTTTAATATACGCATATCTTCGTACGCATTTCGACGGTATTTCAAATCATTATCAATGAATTTAAACATATTAATTCAATCTTGTGCAAAATGTACAAGCCTGATGTCATCGATCCACCATATTAAAAAGATTCTTTGGATCCATTGCAATTTTCTAGTCAGAAGGAAACAAGAAAACCTTCATAAAGTAAGGCAAATTGTTGCAATACGAAATTGACTTCCGTATTGATAATGTATGTATTTTTTTAATACTGAAAAAAAAATACATTCGAAATTGATAGCTAATTTCTGTAACAGAATAGGAATACAGAAAAGGATTCCTATACAGAATAGGATTCTGCAAAGGAAAAAAGAATAGTCAGTTTTGAAGTTCATTTTGTCAGACGCTCATTTTTGCTTACCTTACGAAAAAATTAATTGTTACAAAATTGCAAACAGTATTATAAAAACTGCTTATACTATCTGAAGGAAGACACTTTTTTTAGTTACTTATGTTTTTAAAGTTTTATTTTTACCTTTTATTTAAGAAATGTCTAAAAACAAAGTGGTATGTTGGTATCGATGACTTTTCTCTATCTTATTATTTATTATCGTTAGATACCTCAATGAATATAATAAATTTCATTTCACGTTAGATTAATTTCTATACCTCCCTGTAACCACTGGGACCACTCTGTAAATATTGAGATAATACAACTAAACATAATTTTATCTTAGCAAATATTTAATAAGTATTACGGTTAGTAATACCATTTGGTAATATTTACTAAATATATTTGTAAAGGTAGAATTATGTTTAATTATATTATTTCAACATTTAGTTGAAATTATTTCACTTAATATTTAGTAGTTATAACCGGATTCTTTTTTCAGTAAACGAATTGGTCAAACACAGTAGAGACTGTAAAGCATAACGTAGCAATCAAACACGTTGATTTTCTTACTACTTATGTCTTATTGTTCAAGTTTTTCTGTATATCATAGCCCTTAGGCTAAAGCATAAACTTTTACTCATAATGCATAAAGCATAAAAAAATTAATCAGGGTCTTTTATTTTATGGAAAGGAAAAAAATGTAGTAGTCTTAAGTTCATTTTCTTATGTATTATGCGTTATGCAAAACTTTGCCTCTCGCTCTTAGTCCCGAAACATAATAAAGAAGTAAGCTTTAAACTGTACAATATTGGCCAATCGAATAATC
>NW_017305071.1:304366-317891 GCF_001594115.1 Trachymyrmex septentrionalis
AAAACATAAAGAAGTAAGCTTTAAACTGTACAATATTGGCCAATCGAATAATCACAGTGAGAAGAATAATCAACCTTATACCTGTCAAAAAAATCAACCAATCAATGATTGGTTGATTTCTTTGACAGATATGAGACTTGCCACATCTATTGTGGAGCTAACAACGGGTATCTAAGGCACCTAATATAGGTAAAATTCTTTTTCATCCGCATGAAAAGAAAAAAAATTGTGCTTGTTCTCTTTGACAATGGAAGGAAACGATGAAGAAATAGATTGAACGTCGAAAATTCAATTTTTCGGGTAACACTTTATTCTAATTCCATATGGATTGGATTTTTTTCATAATGAGTTAATTTTTCGGAATGAATAAATTTTTTTCTCCTGTTAAACGTATCTGTATGACATAAGAGCGTCCTATCAGTTAAAATATCTATCAGTTAAAATAGAGATTTAATCTATTTTATCTGAAAAATGTATCGCTAGCAGGTTTGTTAAGCTGACGTGACTTTCGGTATTTCAAATCCTGAGTAAACAAAATTCTAAAAACAATGCCACTAGCAGGTTAATCTAATATTTGACTTTCAATATTTCAAATTAATTCCTTCAAGTAATGAAAAATCATACTTCGAAACAATATTATTCTAAAAATACAATAGTCCTAATAACGATCAATAATCGAGCAAAGGAATTAGATATATAATTAATAAATATTTATATATATAAATACATATTAATATATATTTAAGTATAAAAACTTCAATACATTTGACATTGTGTCGGTATCAGGTGTTGACAACCGTCATTCGAATCACAATTTTGTAACAGTTAACATCTCGAAGCGCTCGCTTACCAATTGCATGTAAGTTCTAATAGAAATTTACAATATTCAATTTATACAATAATACAATTTATCATTTAGTAAATCTGACAATTTGATACGTAAAATGAAAATTAAGGCGGCGTAGCCAAGATTATCAGACTCAATGTTAACAATTCGAAATAAAATCGTTACAACCGGTCATAACACGCGCTTTATAAGAGAATCTCTCGTATATTATTTGTAAATTCATTTTATTTAATGCAGAGTTGGGTAACTTTTTTTTTTAACTAAGTTAAGTTAAAGTTAACAACCTCGAAAATTTAACTTAATTAAAATACAAGTTAATCCATGATAAAATTAATTGAATTAAAAGTTAAATTAATAAAAAAAGTAATTAAAGAGTTAAAAGTTAAATTTGGTTTGAACGAAGAACCAAACATAATTTTTCATATTTTTCGTTTCTCGCAGCTTATTTATTAAAGAATCTAGTTGTTTTTGTTTACAAATGACGATTATACAATATAAAATTACTAAATTATATACTCGTAAGCCTCTCGCATTGTATCTAAGGATTGACTTGAAAAAAATCAAATTCAAAGTTAATAATTACCGATAAAATGTAACTAAATTAAGTTAAAAAGTCAAGAATCTAAAATGTAACTAAGTAAAGTTAAAATTAATTAACTTTTCAACTTTTTAACTTAACTTTGATCTTTTCAACTTAACACTACCCAACTCTGATTTATTGTAATTTATTGTACTGAAGAGGATCCAAAATGTAGAGATCGAAACGTATGCTGTGGATTAAGAAGTAATAAATTGTCACACGCTAATAAACTATGTTGGCTCGATTAAAGGCATTACCATATTTATATAAAAGCTTCCTAAACGTTTCGACTCACAGAATCTTCCTCAATACAATATTATTCCAATCTCATCTTTCGAAGCATCTTTTACACTTTTTAACCTATTTGATCATAAAAATAACGTATACATTGCTCTTTTTTTTTTAACCGCCACAGGAGATACTAATTTCTTACTTAAAAAAAAAAGAGGGGAAAAAGAAGCACGCGATTCCATGATGGCAGTTTTCAATTGCCGTCTATTTAATCGCGTAATATTTTTTTACGCAGCACTCTTTTTCCAAAGCCTATGCGTGGGCTCGGACGTCGTTGCGCGCATTAATCCGTGGTTTAGCGAACCAATTTAAATATCAGCGTCGCGCTCGACGCAATTTTATATCATTTCCGATATCGCGCGCCTGTGTGGGTGGGTTTAACGCTGCGAAAGCCCTCCTGTCGCCCTCCCCCTGCGTTGACCCCCGCCCGCGTTGCCCCCGCGCAGCCTTCGTTTGTCCCCCTACCCTTAACACGAACCGTTACGCATCTACACCAGATATGCGTGTTTTACGATGCGTGTCGTCGCGTACTCCGACGTCTTCTTCATCCTCATCGTCGTCCTCGTCGTCGTCCTCGTCGTCGTCGTCGTCGTCGTCGCCGCCGTCGTACTTCTCCTCGTCACCGCCGTTTGTAAACGAGCGTGTGACCGGCTCGTACGCGATGCTCGTAACGTCGTCACGACGTACTTTGCGGTATCTTGTGAGAGAGAAAGATAGAGCACGCGCGCATGCGCACGTAGTGCATACAGGGTGGGGCGTCCTGATTTTTGGACACCTTCAATCGACATCGACATCGCTGTATCTTGCATCTTTCGTTGTTCGCATATCAGAATAGGATCGGATTCACAGTCCGTCGAAATGTTTCTCGTTGTCCTTCTTCTCGTTGTTCCGATCTCCCCTTTACCTTCCCGTAGACGGGAATCGAGCCAGTGAAAACACCGAGGACACCCGGTATACGTGTACACTACAAGAGCGCGCAGCCGGCCGGGCCGGCCGGCGAACGTGCGTACGTTGGCGCGCGCGAATCAGTGCGCGGCCGAATGCGTCGCGTATGCGTGCGCGTCCGTCAAACACGAGAAAATTTTTCAACCACGGCCGATTTTCTTTCCATCTGCCACCGCGGAAAGGGCGAGATCGAGAGGGACGGTCGGAGAGAGCTCCGCGAGTTCCGTCGATACCGTAACGCAAAAGTATATACAGCAACAAGTGACCTCGACGTCGGTTGGCAACGTCGGGTGGACGCGATTCAAAGTGCCGATCCTCTCCCACCCCCTGTCCGCTTGCCTGTATCCACCCGCCCGTCCATTACCCGCGGGGTAATCCCCTCGATGTTCGCGCGGCTTCTTTGTTTCCGCGATGCGTCCGTTTGGACGAGGTCTGCGGTTGTAAGAATCCATGAGTGGTCCTGAGAGAGGATACAGGGAAGAAGGAAGATCCTCTCTGTTTTGGATTCTCCAAGTATCGCGAGGAAGTTGAGTCTGGTAAAAATACTAATTACGCTCTATTTTTCCCTCTGACCTCGATTATCCCGACTGGAACGTGTCTGGAAGGATTGCTACCTATATAAACGCGAACATGTGACTGTGCCGTAACCGATTCCTTTGAAGACAAGAGGCGTCGCGTAGTCTCCGTCGTGGCAGCGGATCGAAAGTCATTGAAGCGCGAGACACGAACGAAAGACGATGGGGGGAAGCGAGAGGAGCCGCGCGTGCGGCCGAGTGCGAGTAATTCCCGTTCTCCGTAGCCGACGAACGCGCGCGCTTGTCAATTTCGATATATAACGTCCCACCCATTGTCCCATCTCTCTCGTTATCAATCATCGGCCGACACACGAGAGCCGGTACGGGTTGTCATTAGCCGTCTTGCAAGTAGTCTCAGGGAAACGGACGAGTCGAAATCTAATAATAAACGTATCTCCTTCCGTCCGCTCCGTTTCCGTCGCTTCAGGGAGTTCCGGAGCAAGGAGCTTCGAGAGAAGGAAGAGGGCAAAAATGAGCGCCGCCGCCGCCGCCGCCGCCGCTCGCGCTTGGCGGCCGCGAGCAAAAAAAAAGGGGGAGAACTTCGGGTACACTTTCGCCGACCTCGCGCGCGAGCCGGCCGAGCTCTTCGGCTCTCTCTCGCGACAAAGGCCGCTTGATTCAAGGTCCCACGGATGTGCACGCGCACACGCACCCAGGCTCTTCGTGCGGGCGCGACGCGACGCGGCCCGTTCGTCCACGGCGTGGACGCATCCGCGCCCGCGCTGCATCGAGGACTCTCGCTCGGGATGAAATTTCTTCCACGATATCTTTTGCTTATCATTGACGATTAAGTCTCAAATGCGTTGTGTGTGTGTGTGTATGTGTGTGTGTGTGTGGGTGTGTGAATCGCATTGCTGAAATTTTCCAACAATTGTTTTCGAACGAGCACGAAACTTGGCAAGATTCGCCAGAATTTTTCTAATTCACTCTTGTCTCTCTGATCACCGATAAGTTAGTTTATTCAAGAGCGATATTATTTTCTATAACAGCAGCATTCTGATTTTCTTCAGTTCGCGTTTGCAACAGAGAGATTGTGAGATAGCTTACGATTGTCTGAATTCTCCGAAAAGTACAAATCGAATATGTACATTGGAGATCCTTTTCTCGTGCGTCAATCCGCTTTCTCGCGATGGCATCGCGCTAATTTCGGCATTACGCTGTGACAAAAATGGCGCACGAATCGTTTTATCTCCTTTTCTTCCCCATACACGACAAACGGTACGATGCGTGCTTGTATCCTCAAAAATTAGTCCGAAGTTAATGGCAGAAATTTCACGAAACTTTTTTTGCAGTTTGCGCGCGATTATTTCAGTATCTTTCAAGATTTGATACACACTTTCTTTGTCTCGTATTCTTCGTATGTACAAGCTTTTGTAGCTTTTTCTGTGTATTTGATTGATCTGAAGAGTTTGTAAGTTAAAATTATCCAGCGCAAATTTGGGAATGTCTTTTCAGTGGCGTGTTAGAGTGCCGATTCTCTGCATCGATTTGAAGGAATGTCGTAGCGAATTATTTGACGTTGTAAATCGTCGAGCGGGGACGATTTTTCTCGGCGACGTTTGCGTTAGCGACGCACAGCTAATATTAATTCCAAGCGTGTGGAATCTCCGGGTCTCTATGGCAGCTGGTTTATATGCGCTTCTCGGAATTTACGTTCTGCGCTTCACCGTGGACGAAAGAATCCGCAAACGACTCGTTCTCTGGCACGACTATACGGAGTGTCCCAAAAAAGGTGTCCCTCAATGCTTACGCATTCTGTTCTCGAAGGAATTTCATATCTCCTTCCTTAAAAATCTCACTTAAAAAGCGTTTTCTATAATATATAGGCTAGTTATACTTATTCTACAAACTTTATCTTTATATTAGAGAGAGAGAGAGAGAGAGAGAGAGAGAGAGAGAGAGAGAGAATTAAGAGTTAAAAGTTTTTCTTTTTCGATAAAAAGTTTATTCTAAAGTAAAAAAAATAATATCGTTCATTCTTATGCCTCGTATCATTTAAATTAGAGTATGAATCGGCAAAATCGTAATTACTCGAGTAATTACAAAATTATCATTAATGACGTTATGAATCAATATTCATTATAAGAAAATTGAAGAATCGTTCAGTGGTAAAAATCCACAACGATCATGTACATTCTTTTAAATCACCCTATACACGCGGCGGGCGACGGTAAGATTGAATTTTTGTGCATGCACCTACAGTCGATTCGACAAAAGTGCAACCGGAGATGGGGAACTAACGGGTGTCAAATTATTTTTACGCGTATAATAAGAAACAAAGAATTAAATTTGATCGCTCGTATCGTTTTCGGTTTGCCACAATCGACTCTTCTTTACTGCAAACAGAATTAAATATTGTATATTCAGTCATTGGTTATAAATATTAGATATCCGAAACGATCGAGTCGTCACGTTATCTTTCAGTGAAAAAAGAAAAAAAAAAGTAAAACCAAAATATTTTTATCTCATTTCTATAATTACTTTCTTTTCTTAATTTGGTTTACGGAAAAGACGGATGTCTTAAATTGATCTTTATTCCATATAATTCTTGTTTGTATAAAGCTATCGTTTTGAACAAAGAATGATACGCTACTATCCAGAATTTATGCGCGCACTATCGATATGTCGAGATTCACGACCTTTAAAGACTAAAGTTCGCGATATTTAATGTCGACTAAGAGTTTATGGACATTAACAAAGTGCAATCGCTATCCTCAAAAGGGTCTCTTTCTACGAAATCTATTCAACCAGTTTAATCATTAGAATCCGTATAAATAGTACACCTCATTAATTATACAGATAACAATTATACAGGTCCATAATTAAAGTATAATTTACGTTAACATACGTATATTACTTTCAACGACGAATTAACGGAAGCTGAATTTTAAATTGTGAACAATTAAATAATAGACACGGCCCGTTTCCACCAACGTAGATTAACTTTAATCTCGGTTCGACTCTTTATCTTTTACCAATTTTCAGAACTGAAAAAAGACGAAGAGTAAATTGGACCGAGATTAAAGTTAATCTACATTGGTGGAAATGGGCATTAGACTGTCGCAATATGTATCAAAGTTCGAATTCGAAATAAAATCTTAAACCTTCATGTTAGTAAACGTGCATGTGTTATACATATGTGTATGTGGGTGTGTATATGTGTGTGTGGATGTGGGTGTGTGCGCGCGCGCGCGCGCGCGCACGTGGGAAGTAAACGGTATCACTCGCGTGCAGCGCGAAATAGTGGAAGCATCTCCGCAAGGTCGAGCCGCGAGCGAAAGTGCCTGGCTAAACGACAGTGCAAGTTTCCAGCGATAGCGAAAGCACCGAGCGGTCACAGCTGTAAAGCCATTAGAGTTTGAGGGCGGAAAACGGGACGACGCGGCGGGATGGAGATGGAAAAGCAACACCGCTACATAGCGGGAGCTATCACCGCGTCTATATATCGACTAGTGCTTTGCGAAAACCAGGCGTTACAGCCACATGTTACCTGGTTACATTACATAAAGTACCAAAGGGTGCTGTTACATAAAGGGTAGCGGGACAAAAATGAACCTATTTTCAATGGACCTCACATCCGCGGTATCGAAACCAGCTCTGATCATAATAATGATCTAATGTATAATTTTATCCGAACGTCCCTCTCACTTTCGTTCGTATTTAAGAAACAAGAAAAAAATCATACGTCCGAGATTAAATTTTATACGAATATCACGGCCCCGTGAACGTTTTCGCCACCCTGTGGCGGAGTTTGTGGCAGTGTACGCGCGTAGTCGTGTGCGTGTGTGAGAAAGTGAGAGAGAGCAAGTGGAAGAAAGAAGAGCGGGAGGAGAGACGGATGTATAGGAGAAAGTGAAGCAACGAGAGAACGGAGAGAATAAGCATCGATCGATATTTCGCGGAGGGCCAGCAACCCGATTTTAACGACAGCGACGAAACTCTCACGGCTACGAACAAGTCTTTGGACTTAACGATATAAAGACCGCGTGCGTGCGTTTCAATAATTTAAATATTAATTTTTGAAAGATATATATTTCAATCAACGCGCAAGGGGGGAGGGAGGGGAGGGGGAGAGGGGGGGTCGAACAATTTAACTTCATTTATTTTCTAATTTTTTATAAACAATTTTTAAAATTGTCGATTTTACCGAGGAAGCATTTATCAGCAACGGTGACGCGCGTTCCGCCTCCCGTCTTCCGCCGTCTTCGATCATCGGGTTGCTCCGCTCGGAATGATGCGACGAGTTCAAAGCCATCGTCCGGACTTCTAAGCAGCGTGAATGAAACGGCTAGGCGCAACGTACGCAAGTGTCAAAGCGAGCGTACGAGTTGGTGTGCGAAACCAACGCCGAACGTAATAGTAGCCTTGGCTTAGCGATGGTCACGTTATAAGCAAGCGTCTGTGACATATTCTCGTATAGTCCCGCGCGTCACGTGCGCGCGCTGCCGCTCGCGTGATGTATAACGTATTCGCTGATCCGCGTTAGCAGCACTATTCTTTTTTCCTTCTCTTCTTTTTTTTTCGTTGATTTTTCTCTCCCTCGACACGACGTTGCAAGTCACGCTTTATGAATCGGCTCAACGTCAATCGAGCATTTCGTTTTATCGCATCGGAAAAAAGTGTTTTTCACGTTTTTGCTGCGAAACGACACGAATATCTGATAGACGGATCCTTTTGTTTTCTCTGTTTCAGATCGTACAAATCAACCGCCTTCTAACAAGCCACATTAACCTCAAGTGATTTCTATTTTCTTACGAAACGCGAAAGAAATATGTAATTAGTATGTTTATATCGATTTAAAGAAGGAACACACAAAAAAAAAAAAAAGAAAAGAAAATATCCAAGAGCTTAGGTTCAGAAGACAAAAGATTAAGAGCTATATTAGCTGTAAGTGTACAAAGTATATCTAATTAAAGGAAGAAGACAAAATACAGATTAAAACAAATAAATAAACAAGTCCGCCAGTGCCAAATTGAGAAAGAAAACAAAGTGAAAGTGATCGTTGTAACAGGAAGAGGAAGAAAGAAGAGAGAGAGAGAGAGAGAGAGAATAGAATAGAATATAGTAAGATTTATTTTATCTGGAATATAAAAGAAATAATCTTTTAGGCACATACATTCTATAAATTTCATAAGAATAAATACAATCAAGTGCAAACATACAGCAGTAAATTAAACCAGAAGGAAGAAAGAAAGAGCGACAGAGTAACACATTGCGAGAGCAGGACCGTAAACCAAAGAATCTACCATTTTTTTTCTATTAATCATTCATCGAATAACAATAATCTCTCGTCAAGTGAAATAATAGTGAGACACACACACATACACACACAATAACACACCGATTCCTTCGTCAGAGCCAGATTAATTAAGCGAGCCGGCATACAGTTTTGTAGAGGTTTATAGAAATAGCCGTAAAATATAAGTGCATTTTTTAAACTGGACGTGTCACGTGACAGATTTTCGCCAAGCGAAAGGAAGAAGAAGCAGACAAAGGGAGGAATCAACCTCAATCAAAGGATTCGATTAAACACTCCCAGAGTAACCGATCTACTTCAGTTCGTAGCCTAAACCTGTTGAGTACAAAACGACACAGAGTTAAAGATATAGATAGACAGAGAAACGGAGAGAAAGAGAGAAGAGGAGACGAGAGAACAAGCGTAATATTGAAGAATAGATCATTACCTGGAAAAAATTTACGTGCGACCGAAAACACACGGGTCACTTTTCCAGAGACAAGTGTAACTATTCCGGAATGTATCTTTGAGATAAGGATTCGCGGATGAGGAACGTCGCGAATGCCGATCATAGACGACCCTCCTCCGTCGTCGTCATCGAAGAAATCGGACCTCTAGGATCCGATTCAAGAAATTAATGGGAATCAGAGTGAGGCGATCAGAGTCGATCGAGAAAGGCGCCAATGTCGCGTGCAAGAATTTCATTGACTATCCGTTCGAAAAAAACTAGATAATCCCAAGCCTTCTGCAAGCGTATTGATAAAGGACAAGCATCCGAGCAGCGAGAGGGATTGACGGGAGGTCGCTGCAGGAAGAGGAGATCACCCAGCCAAGTGGGCACGCGAAACTCGCCAACCGGGTGGTGGAGGCGTCAAAGTCGTGATGACGTGGCGAGGAAGATGAGCGCCGAGGTGACGAAGGAGGTCGTCGCCACCGAGAGGGTCCCGACGAGCCCTCCGGCGGCGGTCGCGACCTCACCGGGCACGGTCGGCACCGGCGACCTGACGGCGCGGCATCTGCCGCCCTTCAGCAGCTTCGCCGGCGATAACACGATGGACATCTCGACGCTGCCACCGCTCCACGCCCAAGACATTGGGCCAAATCTGATAGGTTGGGGGGACTACTACGCTGAAGGCCTGACCGGCCGACTGATCGACGTGGTCCCGGCGAGCCAGTACAGACCGTGGGAGTCCAAAGGTGGCGGCCCGGATGGACTGCCCAGCTTCGCGAGCCAGTTCACCGCCCCGAGCGAATCCGAGCCTCAACTGACGGCGCTAACGCCGTTGTCGCCAGCGTCTATTTCGCACTCGCCGCCGGTCACGTCGGCCGTGGGCCTGCCGAGTTTCCACACGCTCGGAGCACCGCTTCCGACGCCGCATCCGCATCGCGGATCGGTCGGTTATCCTCTGGTACCGGCGCCGGTAGCAGCCCGGGACGTCTCGACTATACAGCAGCAGATGCTCGACGAACGTCACATACAGCTCTTGGGCACCAGCCAGGTCCAAGCGTTTCCGCCACCTCCGCCGGGTCATCCGCATCATACGGTGCTGACGGTAGTTAAGCCCGAATACGCGCAATTGCACCACGCGAATTTCCAAAATCCGATATCAACCGTGTTGGACTCCTCGCCGACCTCACGGCCGATTGGCATCGACGGGCGTAAAAAGGAGCGCAGAAAAATCCGCGCTGGTTCCATGGAATCGGAGGACGGCGGGGGTGGGGGCGGCGGCGGCGGTGGTGCTGGTACCGGCAACGTAGAGAGTTCCGGTCAGGTAGCCGCCGTCTCGTCCACCGCGAATCGCGGCGTGCACCATCTCGGTGGAGGTATAACCGACGGCGACGGTGACGGTGGCCTTGGCGACAAGCCGGCGAAGAAAAAACGGAAGAGATGCGGCGAGTGCATAGGCTGCCAGCGCAAGGACAATTGCGGGGATTGTGCGCCGTGCAGAAACGATAAGAGCCATCAGATCTGTAAGATGAGGAGATGCGAGAAGCTCACGGAGAAGAAGGTAAGTGAACAACATCGATTCGAACCAATTCGTATTGTATTGATACCGTGATGACATTTATTTAAATCTTTTTCGCACACTTTATATTTGCGTAAGAGTAAAACGCGCATTTTCGTTGACAACAACGTTGCGTTTGCGTTTAATCTTTCGTCACACTGGTAACACGGAATTTTAACTGTTTTCTGTTGGTAACAGGAATCTTCGAAAAATTGAGCGATTTTTTATTCTTCCGGATTATATGAAAATTTGAACAAATACCTGTCGAAGCTTTCAACCAGTTTTCATTGAAGTTGAATTGTATTTTACTTATATTTTTTTATATAGATTTAAATTTATCTAGAATTTATAATCAAGATATCGTTGCCTTTAAAGATCCCATATTGCTGACTGAAGGTTAAAGGGTAAGAATATTCAATTCTGAAAAAATTCAATACGCAAGTATTAAAAAAATACAGAGTAGACACGCAAACCCGGTTCTTCGATGATTGGTTCTGCGAAATCTGCTACGATAGACACGAGCGATATACAGTCGTAAGAGGGTATAACCGCGCAGACGAAACGCCGTTAGAGAACGACACATATATATATATATATATATGTACAATATATATAGTTTGAACTTGGCCTCGATGCCTGAATGTGCCGTGAATCCCTGAGGGAAATACAGAAATACAGATAACCGAATGGTTTATTATTGTAGCGACACTGAATAGGGGGTTGGTGGCGAGCTGACTGGTTGACTGTTCAGCTGCTATCGTACAACTAGGGATGGCGTGAAACTACCTATAATTCTCTGCGTTTGATCAGAGCCGCGTTAGAATTGCTATATTGATAAGCGTATAATGTTAAGAGGAAAATCTAAATTAATATCTCGTATCTGCCCGCTTTAATGACGGTCTTTTTAAAATGCTAGAATAACTGCGATGAGTAAAAAATTAATTCTCCACAATTAATATGTAAATTCGACTACATGCTGAAAAAAACCCCGCAATCTGATTAGTGAGGAACGCGTAAGTTGCGTATACATATACATACGCACGTGCATATATTGTATATATTTTCCGCAACAAAATTATTCGCAGCTTGTAAGAGCTGCCTTGTGCCTTATTAACATTGAAATTATTAATATTCTTATAAGATGCGTATTAGCATGAAAATTATTAAATCGCTTGAATTTAATATGTAATAGTACTACTTTAGTTCTATTTATTATGTTTCAAGACTGAAAAGGATTTCAACGCGCGGTTTGTAGAATCAGATACGTATTCACATGGAAACATTTAAGCGCCAAAGGCGGTATTCATAGTCGATTCTTATATTCAAGACCTAACCTCTCTAAGTGCATTCTTAAGATATCACGAACCAATCAGAGGGCCGTATTAATATCTTAAGACATTTACTTATGACGATCTTAAAATAAGAACGGACTACGAATACCTATGATTCGTCTATGATCCGCCTTGAGAGAAAATAAAATTTCTCTGAGCTCTGCATATGTATATTGTACATCGTCGCCATGATTTGTACCACGAGCGCTTGACGCCTCGAGAAAATGAAGCGCGCAGCAACAACGACTCGTAAAGCGGCCTCGCTTATCGTAGGGCAAGTTCAAGGCTCACCGCGGGTCATAATAATCACGTATCGAACTTCGTTTCTCTCTCTCGTTCAGAAACAAGCGTATTGTTTGCCGCGGCGACACGCGCGCCGAACCGCACGTCTCGGCCCGACGACGCTGTCAGCCCGTCAATATAAATCCACCGATAACATTCCGCTGTTTATCAATTAGCATTTCGATTTATTTGATCGATGCACTTTACGGCTTCCTGATAGCGTGCTCCAATCTAAACAGCATTTAACCAGGACCAGGTATTTACGAGTTCTTCTTTATTTCCCGACCACAATAAAAGGCACCGATAAATGACACGGCGCTCTGAGCGTTTCCCGAGTATAACAGAACATTTTCCCCAAGTTTCCAAGTTAATTCCAGAAGCACCGGTCCTTCTCTTGTCCGGCCAGAGGTCAATTTCCCTACGACGACTATTTCTGGCAGTGCCGAAAGCCGCCCGTGGTTCGAAAGAAAGGAATGATAGATCGGTAGAAGAACCGAGGACTTCTGTATAGGCGTGCCGTCACAACAACCCTCCCCCCCCCTAGAACTTAACACCCTCTTTTACCCCAAGAGAAGGTATGCAACTATCCCTGCTCTGTCTTTCCTTTCGCTTCGCGAGAAAGAAATTCTTGCCCTCAGCCGGTTCATCGCACACCTGCTGTCGAGAGGCGGCGTATCCACCCTTCCCTCACTGCCGCTCTGATTTTTATCGCCTCCCTTCTTGTTTTGACCCGATTTCTCATAAACATGGATGGATCATTGACCCACCGCATCTTCGAGGTATCTCCGCACCGCTCTTACTCGCTTGTCCCGCAGAGCGGATAAGAAACATAATAAAAAGAACGTAATAAAATGTTTTTTTTTTTTTTTTCCATCCGCGCTTTATGGATCCGCGTTTTAGCATTTCATTAAATGTTACGTACTCTTAGATTTCATGGATCGTGGGTATACGATAAAGTAGTACAATTTCGAGCATGATACATTTCTGAACGAAATGAAATTTCAATTTCAATTTTCGGGGAGAGGGGAAGGGGGGGTGGTTCCAGTTCAGTAATCTTCTTATTGTGTATACCAAACGGGAAAAAGAAAATCAAGCTCGAACTTCGAAAAGTCGAACTTTCAAATTTTATCTCGTCCGAAATTGTACCACGTTCGAACTTGTAATCATCTTACTCTCTGTACCGTCGCATTGTTCCTTCCTCGTTGATTTAACTCGACAATTTTCCCGTAAAAAAAACAGACAGAGATCAACGCGCGCGCATACTCCACAGCTGCGAATTGTCTTTCGCGAAAGACGAAAATAAATGTGAACGGTAGCCATGGTGAAGTGGCGTCTCGGTTCCGGTTTCTCGATAAATCGAAACAACGGAAGCCCGTCAAAGCCAGCGAGAAGGCGGACGGGAGAACGAGCGGGTGACGAGGGAGGGGGAGGG
>NW_017305071.1:317991-321092 GCF_001594115.1 Trachymyrmex septentrionalis
TGAACGGACGAGGGTTCGGTTACGTTAACTTGCAGCGCGAAACTCGGCTCGTCTCGACGAGGCGGCGAGTCCCGCAGAGTGCATTACCAATGCTTTTTGCGTTATTCGCTTAAAGCGATAACCGCACGATAACCGGATACAATTCTCGGCTGCTCAGGGTTATCTGACGGCAGGCCAATCAACCCGTTCGCTCCTCGTCATGGCAAAATAATGCGACGGGGCTCGTGCCGTCGCGGCGCGAGCATTAAAAAAAGATCAAATGCTGCGCGTCGGTGCTTGATTTTTTTTTTTTTTTTTTTTTTTTTTTTTTTCTTTCCGATGTAACGTTTTGGGTTCGTAATGTTTTGGGAAACTCTATCGAAGAAGCAACTAGATTTTATCCAGCGTGATCTCTCTAAATGACGTGACGTATATCAATCAACGCTAAATTTGTGGATGGTTTATTTTACGAAATTTAATAGTAATTGATAATGAAAAAATTTTCATTTAATTTGTAATATATTTAAATGTCTCTTTCTCCTCTTCTTTTTTTTTCTTTCTTTATCTCAACACACACACACACACACACACACACACACACACACACACACATCGTTTTTATTTCCTTAGAAAAAATTCTTCCCAGTTTGGTAAATTATTCGCGTTATCTTCGATGCGGGTATTCATGGCACGATTGAGTTCGTCGACTTGACGATAACGCTCTTGGAACAGAAGGACGAAAGCGAGGCGAAGTTATCAGCGAGGTATAAAAAGCAAGCGTTTTTCGCTCGCGAATTTAAATGAACGAAAAAAGCGTACCGCTTCCGAATCAGCCCGAGAAAATCGACTTCGTCGCGGGATTCGAGGACGGGGGGGAGGAGAAGGAGGAGGAGGAGGAGAAGGAGAAGGAGGAGGAGGAAGGAAGGAAAACGTAGAAAGGAGCACGGAGGGGTGTGAGAGAGGACCTTGAAGCTACGCAGTTCCCGCTAACGGCAGGAGTGTGTTTCTCGAGTCGATATATCGATCCCCACCCCCACTCGTTGTTTCCTGCCGCGGGAAACAGGATTCGTTCTCTTTCTCCCTCTCCCACAGGATGACTCACAGCTTCCCCGCACACACGCAGCCACGCACGTGCGACGGCCGCGCGAGCGTGCGCGCGCCGCGCTTCACCTCGCCTCGCCTCGCCTCGTCTCGCCCTGCCTCGCCTTGTCTCGCCTCGCCTCGCCTCGCCGATCTCCAATTCTCTATGCGTTATACGTTCAACCCGGGAAAAGACACGACGGATATTTTATTCTTTTTCTACAAGCTTCTACTTGCAATGTTTCTTATTTTTCTTTTTATTATTTTGAATCAATAAGCAAATATTTCCTGCGTGTCGACGAAAATTTCGTCGAGTCATTATCGTCGCGAGTATTGATTCGAAAGTTATCTCATGTTGGACAAACAAATATATACTTGCACGATAATTCGTACGAGTTCAATCAGAGCATGACGTGAAATTTATTCATCCGTTTTTCCCGGGTCTTGTTTTCGCAATTTCGACAATTTTTCACGCGCACGTGCGAAAGAAGGGGCGAGAAACGTAGACGAATAGAAGCAAGGGGAGAAAATGGCGAGGGAACGATTTCTTGTACTTTTTTTTTTTTGTTAAATTTTCGTGGTTTACAGAAAATTCTCTGTCTCATCCGTACCCACCACCTCCCCCCCCCCTCCCCTACCCATCGTTACGTTTTCTCTCTTTATTGGCCGAATTTTCTACGCGTATGCGAAGAAAACGTACGCGGAAAATGTTTGCACACGCACTCGATCGACCCGCTTGCGACGATGGAGATTCCTTGCACCCTTCTACCCCCAGCTTCGCCAGTGTCTCACCCTCCGCATCTCTCTACCACGATAATTTCATCCCCTCTTCGCCTCCGTCTCCTCTTTCTCTCTTTCGCACGCACGCGCGCAGGTGTTGTCTTTCTTCCTCCCCTCCCTCCTCTCTCACGGTGATACACTTCTCCGCCTCTCTTTGACGCCCCGTTTTTGCTCGCATCCCCACTAAGACTATTGGCCAGGACACAGGGACAGAAAATGTAAAATCATAAAATTTCTATAGTTTTTAGCTATGTCTATAGTTTTCAGCCATTTCCATAGTTTTCAGCCATTTCCATAGTTTTCAGCCATTTCCATAGGTTTCTGCCATTTCCATAGTTTTCAGCCTTCTTATATAGTTTTAACTTCTATAGTTATATCTATAAACTTCTATAGTTTTCACCGAACACAATTCAACGCGAACACATTCGCGAATATGCTCATTTCGATATTAATTAATCACAAGATTATACATTGTTATCTATCGGTCTTAACATATCATCACGTATAATATAATAATTCGCACCTATCAACATATAAAAGATTCGATGCAATAAAGTTGGCAGAAATTCTGACCAACCTTCCGAGAATCGTATAAAAAGCAGTCATCGTCATCGTACGTACGTACATTTTACGTGCACTTAATGACAAAGGTAGGGGTCTCCGTTGTACTGTACAATTATTCTTGAAAAATGCAAAATGCTTGTGACCGGCCGCTTGCATCAAGATTGACTGCGTTCAGCTGAGAAAGTAGCTTTGCAACTATTGTAAAATTTTTTTAATACATACCGGTCTTGCTGCCATTAATTCATCGCTAGATCTAAATATGTATAAACCAATCGCATAAAAAAATTTTACAACAGTTGCAGAGCTGCTTTTTTTCTTCTGAGCACAGCAGTTGAGTTGGATAGTTGAGAAAAAAAAAATAGCTCTAAGGAATAAAACTGGGAAATTTGATAGCATTCCAGTTTCATAAACATATTTTCGTATTGAATGTAATTTTTTATTGCTTATTAATCCAAAATTAAAAGGAAAAAAAGTCAGAAGATCTGTTCGAGCAAAACGAGCGACATTTCATCGATATAAGACAACGTTGTACGCTTCTAATCGCGTCTAAATATAGCAAAAAACACGATGTTAAACAAAGCGGTGCAAGAAGTGACACTTTTGTTAATAATAACGAGTTAACAGAAGCCTAAGGCCTAAGAAATGCAAGGTTAAATTGCTTTTCGTTCAGTCATTCGGGTTACGTATTTTAGACGATT
>NW_017305071.1:321192-327956 GCF_001594115.1 Trachymyrmex septentrionalis
AACGAGTTAACAGAAGCCTAAGGCCTAAGAAATGCAAGATTAAATTGCTTTTCGTTCAGTCATTCGGGTTACGTATTTTAGACGATTTTCCCATTCGCACTGTGAAGAATTTGAAATTTTCAGCCATTTTTATATAACGCTCTTGATTGTCTTACATCGAATAAATTTGGCGAACGTTGCACTCGTAATCGCACATATCGCACGCGTCGCACGCGTTTCTCTATCAGTTTCGAACGTGCGCTTAAATATTAGAGCGGTCTCAACTGCGGTCACGGTTTACGACGGATTACGAGTATTGTGCGAAGCCCTGTGGAGGATATAATCTGGCTAGATTCGCTATATCGATTTTGAGTTGCAGCTTTGTGCATCGGGCGCGTGCGTGCGTGCGTGCGTGCGTGCGTGCGTGCGTGCTCTGAGTCATGCCGGGTGCACGCGTATGGGTGACGCTACGTACACGTGCACGCGTTCCACACGCACGTCAGATCCTTCGATCTCGTGACGAATCGATTGGAGAAATTAACTTAATAGCTTGCTATTTTAGCTACTAAATCAGAAACGAGAATCACAAGTCTAAATTAAGTTTAATTTTATTAAATATAAATTTATTGGCGGTGTGTCTAATATTCGATATCCGAAAAATTGTTATCGGTCGACGTTCCTGTATAATATATAGCGTCACAACGAGAATACATTTCTGTAATATTCGAGAATACATTGATAAAAATAAACTCGTATTAATTAGTAAAAATAAACTTTCGACGTTATTCTGATGTGCCTCTCTCATCAGGGTACCTTGAATTTCCTTTTCACGGGAAGTCCAAGGTCTGTCTTGGCTGGCTTCAGGGTCGGTGCCAGGGAGAGAGGCTCTCTCCGTTCTCTCGCGTATCGATCCGACCGCTTGCCGGATGTAACGTCTTCGAGGCGTTCGCGATAGCTAAACGCAAACGCAGCAAACTGCCGCCTCCATTCCTCGTACACTTAAGGCGTATATTTCCGTTATGCACGAAACAGTACGGTACAGATATATTTGATAAAGAATTGCCGATAAACGATGAAAACGAGAATAAACATTCGGTCTCTTATCTGTTATCAATCATCGATTGATTCGGCAGGCTGCAGAAATGGCGAGAATTTTTATAATTTGCGTGAACGAATAATTTTCTTCTCCGTCTCTCTTTTCATTTCAAGTACCAATACACTGAACGAAGAGTATTATTATGTTGTTATTACCAATACACTGAATGTACAGTATTATTATATAGTATTGTTATATTACAATGTTATTTTATTATTTTCGACCGAATATTTTTGGTTGACATTATTTTAGTAATGTATCATCAGATACTTCTTTTTTCGATATATTCACGTGAAAGAAAAATTAAATAATTAATAAATTAAATAAGCGAAAAAGTCAATCAAATTTAAATATAATAATAACGAAATTAAATACAAATGAATAGGAAGATAGGTCGGTCAAACACAAGCTTAAAAATAAGATGACAGTTTATTAAGACATTAAAGTATAATATGAAAGATGTGAGAATTTTTTACAATCATTAACATACGGAACGTTTCGAAGAAATTAAATATTATAATAGGAATAAACAAAGAAAAATCGCTTTAATGGGAGCGGGCTCCACCGCGTAAACAAGAAGCAATTGCGAGACGATGATAATGAAAGCGGGAGAGGCGCGACGACAATTTCCATGACGGTAATCGTCGAGAGGAGTACCTCTCGCGCTGACTTACTTACACCGGAAGAGTCAGCGATCTACTATCGATCTGCCTCGGGAGTGTAGATATCGTCGCCGGTACATTTCGTTTCGGAGAGCGGTTGGAATCGTATGCGTGATTACAGTAAACGTGAGCGCAGGTAAAAAGCCCCGTACAGCTGTCTGACAGCTGCCGCGGCAGCGGCAGCGGCAGCGGCGCGCCATGCCACGCCATACCGCATCAAGCTACGCCACGCCGTCCTATATACATACGTGATGAACCACCCTGTACATGGAAGCCGCGCATGCGTCCTGAAAGTATTATACGTTTCGCCTTGGTGCACGTGCACCGCTCTACCGCCGATGACGAACGTAACAGAATTAGTGGCGCATCATTTCATCCTTTTTCTGGGTTTCTACCCTTCGCCATTGCTGTGCCTCAGAGGGGAAGCGCAGATTCTCTATCGATATTGATTTATCTGTAGTGCGTGCGGTCCTGCAGATTTCATATCCAATTCCGGAAATATTCCATTTTTCTTCAATTCTTTAGCTTATTATCTTCTTATTATTTATATCGTCAAATCCCAATTTACAGAATTGTGTGCTGTTTTTGAAATTTTTTAAAATAAATTTTATTGGACCAGATTGGATCGTTCAAACTACTAGAAAGACGCTTACGAATATTTTGGGAACAATCATATTACCGAACCAAATCGGAAAATCGGCCGATACGCGAAGGATCGTTGCACGTAATCGCTACGACGACCAGTCAATCGTTCGGCCAATTAAGAACACCGATTTGATAGCTCTTCCATTTTCGCGCGACCAATTCCGAGCGTGTGCGCGTCGACGATCGTCATCCCTCCTAACCCTACCCCACCCCGCTCTGTCCTCGCCCCATCCTCTCCGTGTAGCTCGTTTCAATTCGACCGTATTGCTTCCCATCGATTTAACTTCAAAGTCCCCGCGCGCGAAGGCGACGCCGGGTAAAAATGTCTCCGTGCGTTCCGTGACGCGGACAAATCATACATGGTCTTTCGCTCGAATATCTTCCGGACGCGACATTTGCATCGGTGAACCTTCGAGTTCACGTATGTATCGTAGAGATAAATCTCGATCGTATCGAAATGTCTTCTTCGTCCACGCGGCTTCCGTTCGTCCTTTCCGCCTTTCCGCCGCAGAGAAGACGAGACGTGGATCGCCTGGAAGGAGAAGAACGGGAACGCGGCGGTGTCTCTCGGGTTGGCTCTAAATCGAGCGAGACAACGCCACGGGAATTATGTCGACAATGCTGCTGATTGCCGGTTCATTATGACGTCATAGAATCTAGCTGGTACGGTATGTACCTACTGCTAACCTACCGCTGCCGATCAAGGATAATCGCTCTTAAGGCGCGTACAGTTCTCTTCAAAGCCCGAGAGTACGAAGGAAATGTTCGTACTCCATTCGCACTTTTGATTAGAAACGCTGTGACAGAGTCTCTGGCCATCGCCATTTTGTCGAAACAAGAGTGAGAAGGAAGGGTACATATACTGTCCCTTTTTTGCGTATACCTCATTTTAACTGAAAGCCACCATTGGTGCGTTTCAGCAATGGATAGTGTTCAAAGTAACAAAGTAACCTGGTCACCGAGCCAATGAACATGGAACTAATAGATCCAACCAATCATCGACGAGCAAGTTAGCTTCTTGCTTCAAAAAAGATTTTTACCTGTTACCTGAGCCTGCTCTTACTAAGAGCAGGTAAATGGACTCCTCACCGAGCGATTGAATTTCTGTGCGCCTTGAACGCGCTCATTGTCACACAGTAGTGATTATTTCATCTTTGTTTAACATTTGCAAACAACAAGGATGTAATGATTCATGCTACACTATGTCATCTGTCGTTTTACCGGCACTCTATTACGTGTAAAAAAATTTTAATCGTAACCGTCAGGTCGTAAAGCATATCGATCAATCAGTTAAGAATGAGATTCTGATTGTGATTGGCCGATTTGTTTATTGCTTTACGAGATTACTAAAATTTTTGTAGGTACGATGGCCTTTACTCGTTCTAACTGAATTGACAAAAACGACGGGTCAATCAAAAGTTTATCATCTCGTGGTCAGATTCTTTATAGGATTTCTAGCACGAATAGTCGGTGAAAGTATATACGAGATGCCATTTTGGAAATTTCACGCGAATTTTGGAAAGTAAAATTGTGATGAGGAGGACAGGACTTTCCGTCTCGTTGCGGTTTCTCCGCGCAACGTGAATCTGATGTATCAGCCTTGCAAATTCGTTCGAGCTTGATGCAAATACGGATGATCAGCGTGTAAACATAAATCATAGCTGGGGACGCGCGATCGATTAATGGTTGCAAAGCGGCAGTGGCGACCGACGAGCGCGGGGTGAGGGTGAGAAAGGGAGACGCCATAATTCTCTTTCTCTCTTATGCGCGAGCGCTGACCCGATTTTCATCCGCCGATTAAAATTAATAACCGTTTGTAATTGGGATTAGTCGACGCTTAGCCGGTTTCGCGGGGCGCGATCGGCGAATTGAAATCGGCATCGGGAATGTCGAACGGCAGCTTGTGAGCATTTATTTCTGTTGGGGCTGCGCGAGGATGCAAGGGGTGCGCGTTCTTCGTTCATCGATCTTCCAGGATAGTCTTTTGTTCGCATTAATGGATGCCATGTGGCGCCATTAGACGCGCTAATCTCGCCTCATAAATGGCAGTCGGCAAAATCGTATCCGAGTCATCTAGCCGATCAGCGCAAAGAGAGACGTCAACAGTTGCGTTCTACGGAAAAAGTAACTTTGCAACTGCTGTAAAATTCTTTAATACGTTTGGTCTTAGCTCCTCGCTGGATCTGAATGTATAAATCAGTCATATTAAAAAATTTCACAACGTAGCGTTGCAAAGCCCTCTTTTCTGCTGAACGCAATTCAGTAACGCCATTCAGAATCTGATTTTCGATTTGTTCGCTTCCCATACGCGGTGTACGCGTGTTGTCTGCGCTTCGATATTTTCCGTATCGAGATTAGACATCTTAAGAAGAGTAATCCTTCGGACACACGTAATCGATCCGAACGATTTGCCCTTCTTCGTCTCCTTCGGCTCCATCAGCGAGCCTAGAAACTAGATCCGCACAGCTGCCGCGTCGCACAGCCAGCCGAAACCGGAAGCCGTCGGCCATCTTGTTTGTACAGTAGCTATGGTTACCATGGGAGATCCTACGAGCAAGAATTCGGTGTATGTACATACATACATTCGTATGTACGTGCGTACATATAACACATCGATCCGTCATGGATCTTTTTGTCTGCTTTCGATGCACCGCATATTCTCATTGGTGCAAGGCTGGTTTTAGATTTCTGGAATTTATTAGTCGTGTCGTATATGCGGGGATCGAGGGGGGGAAGGGCTTTTCCGCTCCTTCCTTCGATCCAGGACCCTTTCCGACGGGAAAACTGGCAGATGGTGACTCTATTGCGTTTAATCGGCTTATCTCATTGGTCCACCTTGAAAAATATAATCGCGCGTTCGTTTTTCTCATTCGTGATTGCAAAGAAGTGCTGAAGAGTCCGCGTTCGATCTGATACTTGACACATAAATGCTTAGACTGTGAATAGAGAATCGTTTTTTTTTTTGTCTAGACGTTATATATTTATAAATTATTATGCGCGTATACTTTCTGCATTCAGTTGTTACTTTTCGTTATAAAATTAAAATTAGTATTCTCTCTAAACTTTTTTTTAGAATGGAATCTCACTGTAAAGAGTGAAAATTGAGCCAGTCCTGATAAAGAGTGGTTCAGTTTTCAGTCTGTAAGAGTAAGATTTCACTCCTCAGAGTGAGGTCCACTCTGAAAGTTTTAGAGAGTTCATTTTCCGATTAAATAAAGCAAAGGACGTTCACCGAGCTAGCGAAAGGGAACTAATGTTTAGAGAGACATTAGTTTCGATGCGTAATGATCTAAATTCGTGAAAAAGTGTATCAGTAAAGCAGAAAGAGAAAGAAGGTCGATCACCCGTCATTAAGTACCCGAATTGTTGTCATCGAAATAAACATCCGGACACATCTGCGCGCGCATTTTTCACAGCCGCTGTAAAAGGAAATGAATTTCCTCCACACGTGGCCCCTGTTTTTCATTTCGATCCACGCAGCTTCCAAAAGAGCACAGACATCTGTCCAAGTTAGGAACAGTTGCCAGATTTTCTTTCTCTTTCTCTCTCTCTCTCTCTCTCTCTCTCTCTCTCTCTCACACACACACACTCACTCACTCACTCACTCACTCACTCTCAGATTCGATGAACAAATCAATTTCGATGAATCAGAAAAATATAAGAAAAAAATTTAAAGCTAAGCCAAATTTCAAAAATAATTGAGTAAATAAATAAATAACAAATTTATTAATATTTCTTACATTATCCAGCGAATATTTGTTTTTACACATTATATCTTTAGAGTGTTGGAATGTAGAGTTCTTATAATATATCTTCTACAGAATCTGACCACGCGACACAAAATGGCTGTATAACGTATATGTGTGAGTCTGGTGAATATGTGTATGTGTATATATATGTGAACCCCTGGTGTGAATACGTGTGTAAATGTGGAATGTATGTTTTTTGAATGTATGCTACATTTTGATTTGTATTGCCATTTTGAGGAGGTTGATGTAATATTGACCAATGAAAATAATCATTGAGGGATATTATTAGAAACAATTAGGAAATTTTTTCTCTTATGATACAATATTTGCATATCGGAATGATAAAAAAAATTCCCAAAAGTTTGAATAATTCTGATCGCAAGGGAGGGGGGAGGGGAATTACCAGAAAAAATATTCTCGGAGGGGAACTAACGGCGCTCCCGTAAGTAACAAGATGCGTCTGATGTGTTTAACATGACAAAGAGGACGTTCTGGATGTGCGTCACAGCATCGGTTCTCCCTGGAATCGTGGTAGCGACAAAAACCCAGGTATATATGTGCCAACTGATCGATACGATAGTCTGTCAGAGAGAAAGAGAGTGAGAGAGAGAGAGAGAGAGAGAGAGAGAGAGA
>NW_017305071.1:328813-329767 GCF_001594115.1 Trachymyrmex septentrionalis
TCTATTTCATTTTAAGTATAACGAGTGTGCCATTAATTTAGCCACGTACAGAAAGAACAAACCTAAAAATACGTAAAGTATCGCGAATATAAGATCGAGAAGTACTATTAAAGGGAGCTGCGGCCGGCGGACGAGAGAGCTCGCAGTGGCAGAAGATAGCGACGGGTACCGTGGCTATTATCGTACGGACACGTATGTAATGTATGTCTGTAGGTTAATGCAATTCGCTCAGATCTCATTGCGAGAATAGTGCGGCAGGGAATTGATTGATTGGCTCTTTCGTTTCAGCGCAACGATATGCATAGTCGCGGTCTGTCGCGCGCGAAAATGGTATATAATACCTTGACCGTGAATGCAAGTCAACGAAATCTCTCTTACATGCCAACGTTTTCCTCATTTTCGTTCCGCAGTAAACCCAAAATTTCAGGTAGTTTCCGTTTTCCAACGAATGGAATGTCGTTGACCTCTGTCCCTTTATGTCGAAAGTCTAATGGCACATAATAGCCTCCTTATAAAACCTAGCACTACGTCAAAACGTCGCCCGCGTATCTCGGTGTGTAAGCTATACAATAAATTATTATTATCGCTACGTCTCGTTTTATTGCCGCGGTGTGAACGAACCGGAACGATCAGATTTTATTAGAAGAAAGAAAGCCAATCTTTCGAACAGTTAATTTCGTACCCCGCGTTGCGTTATGCCACGGTACAAATTTAAATCGCGAGGAGCGTTACGATTGGTCGTTGATAGATCGAAAAAAAAGCAGCGACCGACGAGACAATGGCGGAATATTTTTATAGCGATTCGTGTTGCGGTGCGGTGCGGCAGCTACATCAACATGACCGGTTTCCATTGGGCGTTTTAACATCTGCCGCTTCGAATCTTTCGGCTGTGTGCGTGCGTATGCGTACGTATGTACATATATATATATATATATATATATATATATATATGTG
>NW_017305071.1:329940-334455 GCF_001594115.1 Trachymyrmex septentrionalis
GTGGGGGGGAGGGGAGGGGAGGGGAGGGTAAAGTGATGAATCATCGTATCCGTCTAGAAGGCAGGCTGTCTCTTTCCAGGCCGGAGAAGCGAAAAACAAACTGTTGACGACGCTGATCGAGCATTACGAGAGCTTTCCGGCTGATACGGCCGTGTCTAGCGGCGGTAGGAGCAGCTAACGGCAGTTAGCCGATATCCTCTGCCACGCGCGTGGAGTTATGAACGAATTCTTGAGGTGGCGAGCGTGCCATTCGGCAGGCAGCCTAGCAATTTTAATTAAAGACGGAAGGGCACGGTAAGTAAGGCACGCCGCGCGCCGGAATCGCGCGAGGGGGTTGCGTACCGTCTTCCGATTAATAGTTGGAAATTTCTCACTTGGCGCCGCGCCGCTTCTAACCGAAGCAATGCTGCCCGAAAAGAGATTAATCGTTATTCCGTTTAGACGAGAAGGAATCCCGCTTGTTCCGTCATCTCGGATATTAGAAGGAATCTAAATTTCGACTGTTTATCTTTCCCGAGCGTTAAACAAATTTGTATAGGACGTGACTTCCGTCTCTCCGGTCCGATAAAGAAATTACCTGAGACGGTCGAGATACAGTATAATACCTGGGGTTCTATTATACGTGTCTTTAATGAGAGACGATTATTTTACTGATGAGTACTGATCGAGGAAAACGACGGGCACGACCGCGCACGCGGATCGGCACATCTCTCTTCTCTCGCCGTCACTCTCCGTCGGTCAATTTGGCGCACTCTTTTTCGTCCCATCCGTGTCTGCGAGACAGGAGGATGGGACAAGCGAGAGAGGGAGAGACACGACCTGACTACGTGCGTACTACGCAACGATATAAATTGAATAGGTAGAGACGAACATGGCCGCTCGCTCGTTCGCTCGCACACTCTCGCTCGATGGATAGAAAAATCCTGGGAACGAGACCCCCGTACAAGAGAGGCTCGGAACGAGTCAATGAAAATAAAAAGGATGTCAGATTGTCGCGGCGTCGGAAGTTACGGATTAAGTTAGGAAGTAGACAGTTAATGTCGCATCGGAGAGTGAGATACGAAGATAGATAGAGAGAAAAAGAGAGACATATCTGTGCGTGTACGTCGCGCGATTCTGCGCCGATTGTCGTCATTATTTTCGCCAAGGCTCGAAGAAGCAGCGTTTGATCTTCGGAAAGGACACGGTCTTTAACACCAATTGAAATTCGGGGGTTTTTTTTTTTTGTAAATAAAAATCTTGTACTTGTCTTCGCGTGAAAGAATAAAAAAAAAAAAAACAAAGAAACGATCCGAAGAAGCGTCGAGATTTAAAGGAGCAACTTTAATCGTAAAAGAATCGGATCCGCCTCACGAGTGCGACTGGGTGCGAGTATAGAAAGTCACTTTGTCCTTATTATAGGAATAAAATGGATCGAGCGATCTCAAGCATTTACCTCGACCTTGGCAACCACCCTACTTATACCTTCGTGTGTAGTCGCACACTTTGAAGAGGGTTACAACCAGGTCGGTTGATTTGCGTTTGAACGTGAGGACACCCCGCTTTCTCATCCTCTCCATCATATGCCCGTAGAATCGCTCGATTTAACCGGTCCGTGTACGACTAACTTGATGACACGGTGAGTCGGCTGTGTCTCTGATTGGTAGACGACATAGGCCCGCGGTTCCACCAATACAAGATTAACTTTAATCTCCGTTTAACACTCATCTCTCTCTAATACTCTTATATCCGTTTCTACTAATGCAATTTAATTTTGATCGCTTTAACTAACGTTTCATCTTTGTCTAGTTGTTAAAAATGAGAAAAATACGTCGAGTGACTTGAACTGAGATTAAAGTTAATCTACATTGGTAGAAACAGGCATTAGAAAGAGATAAAGTGAATTGAAATGAATCGAAATTAAAGTAAATCTTCACATCGGTGGAACTGGGCCGTAGCCATTTCTTCAATAAAAACGTTCGAATATTTTTAGCATTCACATTTTACAAGTCTTCGATTATTAACGTTATGCCAAACGTAAATGTAACATAGACATTCAACTTATCTAAGATTTCTTTCCCTATACTTATGGAAATTGCGTTTTTATTAACCGCAAGGATGGCCGATTAAACGAGCGAGAACCATCCACGCGATCACCCTTACTTAGGAGGAGGAAGATGGTAGGGCCGTCACCCTCAAGTCCAGGGGATGCTAATGCGAAGAACTGACCTAGCTATCCTCACTGCCCCGCGTGAGGCGAAGGTGGCGATAGCGGGTTGGCGACTGCCGTTGAGTAAAATACAACGTGGGGGCGTCCTTGACTCGACAAACGCCTCTTCGTCCCACGCGGGTTCTGTATTAAGATATCAAATGGCCAAATCCGAGGGTTCCCCCAACTTCACTTGCCGAGACGTCATGTGCCGCTCGACACGGAACTACCCTTTTCTGGTGGTAATGTATCGCTTGCCCTGCTCTCGCAGTCTCTGGAGGAGCCGGGCAACGGGGGTGGCTTTCGGGATCATGAATGAAATCCCTCCTGGTGGCCCTACCCTGGGGTGTCCGACCCTCCGTACCTATTCCCCTGTCCTACTCCTGGGCAGGAGTAACAACACCCTTATGTTCAAAACAATAACATGACCACGTGCGATGGCCACGTGGTGATCCCTCCAAGATTTTGGCACGGAAGAGCAGTCGCGATCTATCCATTGGAGAAGATTTAGCTGTATTTGCAGTAAGTCTGAAGAAGATGAATCGTCTTGTTGATTTCTTTCGTCGCAATCAAAGAAAGTATTATTCGCTTTCTTCGAAATAGATGTACTTTTTGATACGTTACATCGGAAAGGAGAAGCTAAGATCGATAATAATAACGGCTTACTACGTAATTTATGAACTCTCGAAGAGTAATTGACTTATTATACATTTAAACTTGATAAAAATAATACATTATATAATTTTATTCAACTGTAACGAACATTTTGACAAGTAGAGAAATTACGCGGGACATCGCGATAATAGCTGTCCTCGTTAAAAATAGCACCTGATGCAGAAGAAGTATTAAGTATTCCCCTCCTGCTTTAAAAGCACGTTACTTCCATTACTTACACCTGCCGGCCAAGTCTGCACGCAGTGCCGCCCTTTCCACGCAATCCTCACGCGGTGAAAATCATATACAGCCGTCGTCATCACGTTGACGCCGACAAATTTTACTTACTTTTTTCCCGCAGGACATATCGAAATGTAACCCATCTACCGTGTATAGAATATACGCTTCCCGATAATCTTGAACTTTTGGATCAGCAAACTTTTTTGATGAGACCGATAGGTTTCGATAGGTTTTTCCCCCCCCCCCCTCCTCTTTTGTCGATGCAATTAATCTTTGGATTTACATATCTTTTTAAAAATCTATTATTTATTCACGCTGTGAATAACGAAGTTCAATTTTATTTAAACGCTGAACTCGATTCGAATCGAAAGAAGGGACCGCATTCGACGGAAAGACGTCGCGTCGCGCCGGGTTTGCATGCGTAGAGCCGCCCTTGTGCCATGGGCCGCGGGATTGTATGGAAGCCAGCTGCGAGTCGGCGAAGCGCGACGGACTGAGGCCGCGTGTACTCGGAAACGTTGTAAAAATAATTATTAAAGCCGTTACCACGCCGTACTACTTGTTCGTCCGTCTAACACGTGTACCGGCGACGCCATGGCCGGCGGTCCAAGGTTCGTTGCGTGCACCTCCGGAAGTCGCGACCGCGCCGTCGTACTTCGCGTCGATATAACAGAGCCATTAATCGGATCGTTTCGAAAACCGCGTTCGAAAAGCAGTTTGGTCTCGTTGTAAGAAAACGCAGGCCAGTGTTGCCAATAGGATGCGAATACAACGAAGAGCAATACAATTAATCGTTATCGCGAGCCCTTGTTTCGTTGTCACGTGTCCCTTTCGATGGTGGCGAAAGAAATTATCTGTATTCGAGCCGTTCTACTCGGCCACTATTTTCGTTGGACAATTTAGAGACGAGGAATAACCGGAGGATTTCTCGTCGGCGTTAATTACGGCCGGTTTTCCACCGCGAGCATCATTATTCGCGGAAACTTCAACGCATCGTCGCTTTTTGCACAGCACGCTTGGCAACCTGTCTTTCCATCCGACGTATCTACCATTTTTAACCGCCGCACTTCTAATGGGTGCAACGGTTTTTTCGTCCGTCCCGTCGCCGGCCATCTGTCGGCCGCAGTGAAAATGGTTTTGATGAAATGAAAGTCAGCTGATTGAAAAACCAGCGTCTAAACATCGGCGTGATCTTTCCGGCTGCATCGAGAAACGACACAACGAGCGACAGTCGGATCCTAGACGTTGATTCTAAAAGTTGACCCTAAACTGGAACTTCCTTCAAGTTCGCTAAACGCGACCCTTTCAGCTCTCGAAAGGCGTGGTTAAGCTTTAACCACGTAAGATATTGACCAATTACAGTCGAGGAGAATTTGGTCAATTTTTTCATGGCACTTTTTAGCCTAAAGGTTTCACGCCTTTTAAAATTTCAC
>NW_017305071.1:334555-335895 GCF_001594115.1 Trachymyrmex septentrionalis
ACGACTGGTCAATTTCTTCATGGCACTTTTTAGCCTAAAGGTTTCACGCCTTTTAAAATTTCACTGTAAACTATTGTACTTGACTGCTTGATCTCAAGTAAACTACGGGAGATATCACGTGGGCGTTTTTCAACGAAAGTTAACGGGGACCGGAAAGGGCTTCCCTCTGAATGACAAGCGCAAAAAATTTTTTGCGAATGACAGAACTCGTGGTCCCTCCGTTTAACAATTCTATCGGGCTCTCCACCGCATGCATGTGACACGCGTGCAATGAATACGCGGTACAAAGAAAGGAAATATAGACTACCGGGATGCCAAAGTGACGGCGGTTGCTTTTATTGACGAATCGAAGGATACATGTCCATGTAAATGAAAATCGTATAACATAAAAATCCGTGATTTTTTGACGGTGTTTCCCTATCCCTTTCTCCACGATTTTCATTGATAAAGGAAGCACTGAGACAATACGACGTTTCTCATCCCCGAAAAATTGATGAATAATTTTCTCAATAATTTAAGAATTTTAAGCACGACCGTATGTGTGAATACTTCAAATACGATAAAGAAAGCCAAGAACGGTCAAATTTTGGATAAATTCCGAAATAAATTATTTAATATAAGAATATATTAGGTAGATCCATATATTCGTTCGGTTTTTGTTAGTAGTGAAAATTTTTTCTGAGTATCTCCGGTTCTGGTTGCCTTCAAAAATTTTACTTTCAAAAAAATTTTAGCCTTCAAAAACCGAACGAATATATGGATCCACCCAATATAACGTTTTTTTTTTTTTTTTAAACAATTGAAGTTTTCTCAATAATTTTAATTGCGCGGTTTCTTTTAAATTTCGAACATTATGCAGTGTCACAAAAGGATCGCGTGTCACACTGGCGGATGCCATTTTAAGTCGCGTCGCGGAGCACGAGGGGGAAAAATTAATCCTTACAAGATCTTCAATAAAGTGTTTCTACGATTGCATGAATGAACGGTTGCGCAAGTACGTGACACTTCTTGACCGGGTAATGCATCCTCGTCCCGTAATAATAAAAAAAAAAAAAAAAAAAAATGGAACCAGGCACTATAAGTCCGTCTACCATCTAGCTCGGCAATTAGAAGCACGCGTTTCGACCGGCAGCTGCCGGAGCGCGGCGATTTGACGATAAGGTAATTAAAATATTTCGTAAACACGTTTCCTCGTACTGGCAGATGCACAGCTCCCGATAAGAGAAAATGTACGCTACTACGCTTCGTCATATCGTATTGTCCCTCTGCCGTCGAATTTCTGGACGCCACAGGCGTACATTACGGATATTTGGAAAGGTGGGAAGGAGGATGGTGGGGGA
>NW_017305071.1:335995-338825 GCF_001594115.1 Trachymyrmex septentrionalis
CTTTAAATTACCGCAAATTGGGAGTCTCGTGATTTTCAGAAGATGCGCATAGCAGATGTGTGCCGCGCTAAGAAGCGGGCTGACGTTCACAACGTTTTCTCTCGAGGGCAAATGCTTGATGTCGTTGAAACTTAAATAAATATAAGCACCGGCTGCCACCAGGCTGCCTCCTTGCTTTCTCGATGCAGCGTAACTTATAGGGGCTGTTTCTTAAAGGAGCTGTTTACATTGCGAGCCACGGAGGCATTCGGAACAACTCCTGTTCTGTTATAACAACGATAATTTGGTGGGACAAATAAGAAAGACTAGAGGAGTAAATGAGAGATCAGGGCTTAAATCGTCTCTTCCTTACTGATTCCTCTATATGTGTGCGATCTCCCGTGTTGGAGATGCACGTCAAAAGAAAAGCGAGCGAAAGATGCCGGTGAATTGTTCGAACGAGGAAGAGAAAGAGGGAAAAGATTTCTTGGCTTCGACGATTAATTACGCTCTCATTCCCGCCCTCTCAACGATGCATCGTCGATATTGACATTTGCCTTGCCTCCTTTTCACCCTGCCCGACTCTCTCTCTCTCTCTCTCTCTCTCTCGCGCGCGCGCGCGCGTTCTCTCTGTCTGTCTCTCTCAGTTTTCCTCCCGCACGAGAGAAAGCTGCGCGGGCGGGAGAAAAGGCCCGAGAGGGAACACAGATATATACACATAGATTTTCTTCGCTAGAGGCGGGATGGGGTGGAATCGTGGAGGGCCTCCGCCGCCCCTATCTTTCGAGCGTGTACTTATGATGCACCCGAGCATTTTTTCCTCGTTGCCTTGCGAAGAGGCAGGTAGGTTGGTAGGTAAGGCAGTCAGGTTGCTAGGAATGCGCATATAAGGGAATTAGACCATAATCGCCCACGCGTGTGTGCGTGTATGTATACGTGCTTGTGCCGCGAAAGGGGGACGTTTTTCCGCGCCTGCCTTTGAATCACGATGTTCACTCGTCACCCTCACCCTCACCCTCGCAAACCAATCTTGACCTCATCGCATGGCAGATTACGCCTGCCTCTTTGAGTGCGGAAAAGTCGTCGGATATTAATAAACTGTTTTCATTGCTTCTCCGCAAAATGGTGCAAAATGACGGTATACAATTATGCAATGATCAGAGCTGCGTATCGATAAAAACATGAGTAAAAAAGCAACGGCAATAATTACGATTCTAATCTAGATAATTAATCAGTTGCGGTCTAAAGTTGAAAAGCTTCCGTAAATAAGATATAATAAATTTCTTAATTTATTTCAAACTTAATTAGTATTGTTATCAAATAAATTGTGAACAAATGTCCATATCGCTGGGGAAAGTTTCTGTGATTTCCTAATTAGAAATGTACCAGAAACCAAATTCGCTATTTCTTCAAGCGTTCGATGTCTGTTGAAAAGTTTTTTACAACCCATCAGTTTCCTGTGCTAGCTATTTAATGTTCTTCTAGTCAGTAGTTTCTTAACCTTACTTATATTAGTTATTTGTTTTATTACTTGATTACTGCTTAATTAATTTTAAATATTGTGTATACATTTCAATTTTTATATTACATTGTTTGTATTTCTTGTATTATCTAAATTTTAATTTCATAATTATTTATTCTGTAAAAACAATTCTAAAAATATATTTGCGCAATTTTTATTTTTGATATTTAATGAGCTATTAATCACGCAGTCGTGCAATTAGTATGCATGATTCTATCTTTCTATAATTTTATTGTTTTTCTTTTTCGTCACACTCGTCGATAAAGATGATGAGCGTTTATTTGCAGTTACCATATGTTCTCGAAGGAACGTATCCTATGTCGGTAAGCACTAACTTTCTGAAGATAATGCAGTTTTCTGCAGATATTTTATATAATTCGTATAAAATATTTTTTATTATTAAAGGGCAATAATTTTTTATAAAGTTGCATGATTTTTATTGCAACACGAAAATATCGTATATATGTTTTTTGTTTCTGTAAATTTTGTTAAGTTACCACAATTTATAAAAAAAGTTTGTGGGTAAAGCAGTAATGTTATCGACGCACAATGAAGATGTCTTCTCTATTTTATAGGATGTTGTAAATGGAAAAATATTTAAAAGCTTAACATTTCTTCTGAACAATGATATTACATAACAATAAAAAAAAAAATAATAACAAAGCTTCATATTTATATACGTCGTGTTTTCATTATTTTATTAACGTGCCATACAAAACATGATTAAAGTATAATAAATTAAATTTCTCAGGAACGTTATTTGCGCAGAATATATTATTAGTTATAAATAATTAATACTGAAAAGGATAAAGAAATCGAATTGAAAAAAAAAGAAAAAAACGTGAGCGGATAAGTGGCGAGATTAGGTCACGATCTGTGTCAGCCGAATTCAGTGCATCTGTGCCTTTCTATTCTGGAATAGTTGGAAACACTTTATATACACCGCGCGTCCAGAATCTAATCTAACACGCTCCGGCCATGGAAGTTATACTTTTATTACCGGTTCTATTGAACTTAACGAGGTCAATTGAGGCGATACGGTTGCCTTGATTTTACGATAGCCGAACGCGATGCGGCGATAAACGGCGATCCCGCCGACCATAAATTGTAATCCACCCACGCGTTTAACAGCTCCCTTTTCGTTTTCAGCACCTGTACCACCTGCAGACCGGCGAAGGGGCGTTCCGAGAACGCGGGAGGGGGCGAGGCAAGGGCGCCACGAGGGTGAGTAATGCATCTCGATTTAACTCTACTTTCCATAATTCAATTCTTAACTTGACAATATAAATGGCACGTGACGTGACTGATAACTATAAAATTATATATATA
>NW_017305071.1:338925-342938 GCF_001594115.1 Trachymyrmex septentrionalis
ATTCTTCTAACTTTAAAATCCCCTACATAAATCACGGGGAGTATTATCGTCACGTTGACTTATTCTTGGATATATTCCTGCAGAGCGTAAAGATTCAAGGATAAATCAACCCTCCGGAGCTGACGCCAAAATCTGCAATATAGTTACTAACGCTGGGTCTGTAATTTAATTTAAATGTTAATTAGAGGATAATTAATTTCTGGAAGCCAGAATGACGTAGCTTATGTAAAAAAGATATTAGTATCAAGTGTAAATTTTAATAAGAATAATTCAAATTTGCAAATGTAAATTGAATTGTTTAACATTTTTGACAGAGATTTATAATTGGATGGATCCAAATGGGCCGTCAGTGCGGAGACTTGTAAGGCTAATTGCGCGAACTGTGTGACGCGGTGATAAAAAAAAATATCTGACAGTTTTATTGTCCATCGAGATGGATCGTCGAATAATCGATGACTAGTAATCTATATTTCTTAATTGCCTGAGATGCCGCGCCATAATGTGTTTAACCCTACTTCGCTGGCGCAGGCCAGCTATCTCTCGGTACCGGCTGTACGGAGTTTCAGAACTGATATTAAGCAAGGTGGTATTGATCGACGCACGTTGCGCCTGTCCGCGTTACTGCACCGCCATGTTTAAAATCCGCTTGTGCCTTAAGCTGCCGTGAGGACTTGAGCACGCATGCGGCGAAATGACGGCGCGAGGCAACTTTATTTCTTCCGTTCTTCGACCGTGCAGCGTTTCATTTTCATATTTTCGCGAAAGCAAGGATGTCAATGTTGCAGCTCGATGTTGCCTACAGCCTGCAGGGGGATCAATCATGTAACTTTCCCTAAAGCGGGAACGTAAAAAGTGAAAATTTTTCGTACATATGTGTGTACATTCATACGTGCGTAACAATTTTCACTTTTCGCATATTTTCGCGTAAGGGAAAAAGTTACACGATTAACCCTCTGACGCCCATCACGCTATCAATCTGAATCACAATTCAAAGTCGAGTTGCTTGACATTCGAGGTCTTCAGTTCGATCACTCTTGAGCTCCCCTTCCAATGCAAGAACGTGGTGTAATTTCCTATTGTCTTGTTTCTTTCTCGAATTTTCCGTTATTCATCGGGTTTAGTAGCGTGAAGAAATCGGCCCGGCGACCCGCGGGACCTTTTCTTATCTAATCAGTCAACATGTACGTGGATAAGATAGCTCCGCATTCCTATATTTAATCGCCCTGGTAAAATAAGATAGGGCCAACAACTTGTATATATCCGCTAAACCCCCAAATAAACGCGCCTCTCATTTCTTTTTCCTCCTTTAACGCGTGTCCCTTCTCTGTTTTCTTTTCTCAGATCTCTATTTTGAATGAATCACCATCGCATTGCAGTGGTACAGCACACGAAACATACACACGTACATAAAAGTGTACAACCTAAAAAAATGAGAAGTGGAGATACACAAACGTGATAGCGTCTTGTATAATATAGTAATAAGACGAAGAAAATCCTCGGCTGGCAAAGATCAGCGAGCTGAGAGGAAGGCTTAAGGGTAAATCCGTGAGACGGTCTTTCGGAGGACTCGTTTATTAACGTCCCTGCAACTTGTTGCTGAGCGCGTTGCCATGCCGGCCCTTTTGACCTCTTTCAGGGCATCTCTATTCTCTATCCACGTCGGTCCTCTTAACGACGCCCGCGAAGGGACGAGTTTCACGGTCGGATCGATTATCCGTTAGTTCAATTGAAACCGATTGAAACATCTGTCTTCTTTCTTTTTCGAATCACGTAAAAGGCCATCGGCATGCCGTGAACGGGCGGAAATTCATCTTTTTATACAGTAACTCTTAGATCAAACGTCATACATTTTCGGCGATTTCGATCGTTTTAAATTTCAAATGCAAAAGAGCGTTCGGATAGCCAGCATTTTGCGAGTGATTCTAAAAAAGAAAAGAAAAGAAAAGGAGAAGACTAAAAAATTGTATATTATTAACTCGACTCTATCCACGCCATTAATGTCCTCGCTAGAACGCTTTTCGTTCCTTCCGATACATAAACATTTCTCTTGACGGCGCGGGCGGCAGGTATTCTCTTGCCCCACCATCAGCCGCGTTTTACCCCCTCCGTCGTATCAGCCACCTCCAGTTACAATGACGTGTTGGTGAACCATCCCCTCTCTGTCGCCGTCGTCGTCGTCGTCGTCGCCGTCGTCGTCGCCGTCGCCGTCGCCGTCGCCGTCGCCGTCGTCAACGGCAGCGGCGGCGGACGATGGTGATGGTGGTGGTAGTGGTGGTGGTGGTGGTGGTGGTAGCGGCGATACCAACACCAACATCGACCCCCCTATTGCTCCCATCTCGTCTACCTATGGAGAGCCATAGCAATTTCGCGACGCAAGTTTTGTTTTTCCTTTCTTCTCCGCGACTTCACTGTTGGAGCACGACGTCGTCCCGCCAATACTTGAAGCGTGTTTTTCTCGTATAATACTCCGATATTTTTTTGCCCCCCCTCTTATTATTATTATTATGAGACGCGTAGCTATTATGGAAAGTTTAATCTACCTACGCTCGTAAATAATGCTGTTAAAATTGTCAGACCTATAATATACAATATAATGTAGGTATACACGTAATATAATATTGTTGAGATATAGCGTAGTGTTTGTGTAGTTAGGTGTAGTTTAATCTTCCGACATTGTGAGAAAACTTATGAGAGTGATGCATCTCGGGAGGATTAAGAAGCGATGTAATAAGATTTTAAACCAACTATAAATATTATTTGACAATATTGAACAAAGTATTTTTTTTTTCTTCTTTTAAATCACAATGTGAATACACAACAAATTAGAAGTAAACGGGGTCAAGCTGAATCTTCAGTGCTTAAATAAAGTTCTATTTGAATTTGTTTAACTTCATTTTTCAACATAAATCTGTGAACTAAATCTAAAACCATAACTAAAAGTCATCCTGATTTATTACTAAATCGATGGCGCTTCATTTTTCCCTTTTTTTTTTTTCTTCTTTTTGAATATCGAAGAAATATTGGATACAGTTGAATACACTTAGTTAGCTAGGAACGCCAGACAGTTGAAAACGCCGGACTAAAGAGCCGTAGAAAAACAAAAGTACAGAAAGAGAGGGAATGGAAGGACACGAAGAAGAGGCGGGGGGTCATGTAAAATCGACACGAGCGTGCACGAGCGTTTCCGAGCGAAGCGAGCTGTTCTACATGGAAGAAACGGCGTCGTGTCGTTGTTTCATGATGGAGAGGTAGACCGCCGAAGCTTGTTTACACGTTCGAAGATGTCGAAGTGTGGAAGAAGCGATCGATGTAGTAGGAGTTACGATCACGGAATCTCTCTCTTGAATCCTCAAAGATAATTACGAGAGAGAGAGAGGGAGAGAGAGAGAGAGAGAGAGAGAGAGAGAGAGAGAGACAGTCAAACGTAAAAATCATCCCCTGTTTCACAACGTCCAACTTCAATTCTTCTTCGGAATAAGTCGTCGAAGATTTATGCCAGAAAAAAAATTCTATCTCCCCGATGGAAAAAAAGACGTTATTTACGTTATTCCGAACATTCCGTTAGGGATACTCCTTGAGATCGTGCTTCCCGATCGTACCGTCATGGCAGAAATCGGCGCGTCGCGAGGAGACGCAGGAATTCGCGATATCGCGCCGCGATAACGCGCGACGCGGCGGCCCCCCCGCCCCGCCCCCCCCAGTGGGGAGATAAGGGGAAGCGAGTCGTGGGAGAGAAACAACGAGGCACGACCGTGCACACCCACACGTGCGATTGCGCGCTCGTGTTCTCGAGGAGGGAGAGAAAGAGAGAGAGAGAGAGAGAGAGAGAGCGATCGAGAGGGGGCGGGGGAGGAGGGAGAGGGACGTAGAACGAAGAGGGAGCGCGTAGAAAGGTGGGAACGCAGTCGGCGAGCGCGAAGAGGCACGAGAGGAAGAGGAAGAGGCAAGAAAGAGAGAAACCAGGGGAGAAGGGATGCGAGCAAGAGGGACGGGGAGCGGGGGGAGGGGGGCGG
>NW_017305071.1:342954-351021 GCF_001594115.1 Trachymyrmex septentrionalis
GGGGCGGGGGGGGAGGTACCGGAGGAAAAGGGAGAGGCGTCTCATGGGAGTTATTCGGCGGATCGCTCCGCGACCAGAGTGATCTCTCTCTCTCGTGAGTGTGAGAGCGATCGATTCGATCGGTTTAGTCGAACAAGTTTGGGCGCACTCAGGGTGGGTTGTATTCGGCGCGAATCCTCTCTCCGGTGGGAGGTCAGTTTCTCCAGCAGAGTTTCTGGCGCGCGGATTTCTTTATCCCGCTCCTGGTGTGGGTGTCACGGCCGATAGATCGTGGCGGAGAGGAGATCGCGGGTGTGCGCGCGCGAAGAATAAACGTAAGGGAACGACATATGTACATACATACGTAACTTGGCTCGCACCGGAGTCGGTTACGAGTGATCCCGATTCGTGTTCCGAGTGCTTCCAGGCAAGATTTTCGAGGAGAGGATCAAGTGTGTGCTCGCACGCCGAAGCATCGGCCCGTGAAAGAACGTCGTCGCGAAAAGTGTGAGTCTCTCTCTCTCTCTCTCTCTCTCTCTCTCTCTCTCTCTCTCTTCCTTTTTTCTCTCTCTCATCTTTATTCGAGATTGCACGATGGAATGTTACTTTTTTAATTCATCTCTCAGCGTCGACAGTGCGCAATTGGCACGTGTTTGGAGCGCACCTCCACAAGCGCAACGTTCCCGCTTCTCTCCCGACCGGCCGGCAAAACTCGACGAGTCGTACTTTTGCACGACGTTCCTTTTTACATTTATATTAAACGAATTGAGAAATCGACGGGAAAAAAAAACAGAATGGAGAATAAACGGAGAAATCTGGACGATTTGATATTTCGTCATCGGCCTGCAGTCGTATTTATATTTTTGGAGTGCTTCAGAGACTTCGGAGCGATAGCGTGGATTACGATGTCGCAATATGATTCCTTCACGACCGTGTATAAAGTAAAAGAAACCGTATGATTCATAAAAAGCCTCGAGCCTGAGCTACTTGTATACGTGAATGTGATATTAAGCGATAGCTCATATTTTTTTCTATTCAATGTCACGCGTAACTCTGTTATATAAATCTTGAAAAAAATTGCAATCGGATTCGAAACAAAACTTCGTCGCTTAATTGATTTAGCCTGTACGTAACGCTCTCTCTAAATTAACTTTATACAAAGCTGCAGGCTTAGATTACGTTATCGATTGTTGTTGGAGTTGATTTAATACAATAGAAAGAGAGAAGTATGAGAGCCACGAAGTTATAAATTTAATGTATTCGCTCTTAAAAATAGAACAATGATGTATTATTTTTTTTTTACTGTACTAAGTTTCTTTATCGGCCGTGAGAGCAAAGAATTATAACATATTGCTTCAAAATTTATAAGTATACAAAATTAATGTAAATAAAAATAGTTAGGACAAAATAGAACACGATATTCTATCTGTCCTCAATCTTTTTCATTCATATTGATTTTTATTTTTACTTACAAATTCTTCATCAATTCGCGATGTTATAACCATTCGCCCTTGATTAATAAGAAGACTCGGTATTAATGAAACCATATATTTTTAAGTATATACATTACATTTATAACAGTCTTGCATATTCATCATTTGACCCTCAGAATCTTTATTACCTATTGCTTTGCAATAAGAGATATCGGCCTTTCATTTTATGGTATATTCTTTAATGGACAATTCAATTTCCGCATAAATTATCATAACGAGCCGCTGCTTGCAGAGATGCGTTACAATTCTAACACGTCGGATTACGTAAGACAAAACGCGGCCCTTGCGCGCTTCAAGGATCAGAAACGCTGAGCGCGAAACCCGACTTCGCGAATTGTGCTCTGCCGGTTACGCAAGTCGGCATTCGTCTATCGTGTTCGCGGAATTTAGGTCAAACGACGTGTCCTCCGCCACTATCGGCGGTCCGACGAAACGTCACGAATTCCGCTCGTTTATTAACTTTTTGCTGTTCCATCGTTGCGCGCGCTCGCGCGCGCTCGCTCGCTCGCTCGCGCGCAGAAACCAGACGGCGATCAAGGTGATCTATAACGGAGAAAAATATACGCGTTGACCTGCGAGTAATGCGATCGATTGAGTGAAGCTACTCGTACGAGACACGCTCGGGAAAGAATAAAATATCCACTGACTTCGTTAGAGGCGGTACTAAATTACAAAAACTTCACTGGGGGGTTTAATAAATGAGAAATTATCCACGCGGAAATTTACATTCTAAATTTGGAATCTATTCTTGATAAAAGAAACTATTTCTTCCTTACTGTTTCTCTCTCTCTCTCTCTCTCTCTCTCTAATACCGACTCTTCATATATCACTTTGTGATGTATATTAATATCTTTCTAAAATAAATGGATGTCGAAAGTCGTGTCGCGTTGCACAGAATGTATAAAGGAAAATAAGGAGCGTAATGATCGTATCGTATGTACTTATACTTTCATTTGGCTTAAGTCAACAAAATGTGAATCACCACGAGTGGAATGGCCGACGCTGACGGCTTGAAATCGGTTGGTGGCGGTCGGTCAATGCCCACGCGCCAGCCACGTGGTTTGACACAGGGCTTCATGCCCGATTATTTCTAGAGTTCTCTGCTCTGGGATACGAGCTTCGTAGTAATTGGCAATCCGAATCTGTCAACATTTGCGCTAATCCCGACTCGATTATCATTGCTAATGAAAACATCGCTGTCGATGAGTCCTCAATATGAAAACGTTAACAATGCTCGATATTGCTCTCTCTCTCTCTCTAAATTCTTTCGAGTAGAATCTCCACTCGAAAGAGTGAAAACCTGGGCCAATCTTGAGGAAAAAATTATTCAATTTTTAATCTTTGAAAGTAAGATTTTATTCTTCACAATGACAGGTCACTCTAAAAGTTTTAGAGTGGATCTTTTCCAACTTATCGTAAAATATTTGTGTATAATATTTGGAATATAGTAATCGGAAGCGAAGAACTGCAGCGGGAACTCTGAGTTCTCTCCTGTCTTTCTCCGAATCTTGAAAACTCTACGCGCGGATGATCCTGGATAATTGGCTATTCGCCCACATCTGTATGAGAAGGTGAATCGTAACAAGATCTAAAATAAGTAGACGATGAGAGAGTACCAGCTAATCCGAACCGTCTCTCTGAAAAAGGTCAGTCGTCTTGTCTTACATCTTACTAATCGATGACTGACATTTCAATGAAACCATCATTCCCTTTTGGACATGTTCAATGAAGATTTATCGGTCCAGCGTACCTGCACGAGGCATAAAACCGGCAGCTTTTTAAAGGCTTTTTCCGTTTCCTTCTTTCCTTTTTCTTCTTTTATTTGTTTTTATGGGAAAAAAAAATGGATTTCTTTAGATCCACAATGTGGGAAATTTTTTATGAAAAGAATCGTGTTTGTACATTACGTTTTTAGGATCGCCATTGGCCGTTCCCGAACGTTCAACGTTCAGAACTTCTTCTGTGTTATAAATGAAAAGAATAGTATTTTAATATTTTATTTTTCATAACGCGGTACATACGAATGGAAATTTCGAAATGCTGATCCAAGCAACTCACTGGGTGACAAATGTTCCGTAAGGGAGAAAACTCTTCTCGCGAGCTCAGCGTAGGTCCCACTTGGCCCCCGTCTATTTATAAATCGATACATAATATAATACACATTTGACACGTGTCATATATCGAAATACAAAAGGCGATGCTTGACAAATCAAGCTTTGAAAACAAATCGGCTAATTTCACTCGTGGCGAGTCGAATTCGAAAGGAGATGCGAAAGGGGACGTTTGTAGGAAAATGATGATCAGCTTAGTTGACGATGCTTGTTGAACTATGGAAACCATTTCAGCCGCCTCGGCCTACTTAAGCGGTGTCGTTATTTTTAGCATTAGGGTCACCACTGCCGTATAGCTGGCTTTGGTACCATCCTTTCTTCCTACGATTTCAGTCTAATTTTCTCAAGATCCTTCGCGACTCATCGTTTTCCATGCTACTGATTTCTGTCACAAATTCAATCATAAATTCGATCGATCTACGTTTAGATCAAGAGATCTTTCTTATAGAGCAATAGGGAAAAAAAGATTTGCACAAGATTTTACATTACTCGAATATGTGCCGTGTAAATTAATTTCGGAATGTACGCTATAAAGTCATGTTTCGAATTGTACAGTTTTCCACGAGTTTCTTATTACGTGCGAGACACGCGAAAGACGAAATGCGGCAATTTGTTTGTTGCAGAATTATCGGAAAATCGCACGGCAGGTCAGCACACCTGATAGCGCACCAGCTGGTCTCGGCAGCCCGCAGGGTGGTATTGGCGGTTTGCAGCAACAGCACCAACAACAAACGCAACAATCTTTGCACCAGCCCGATCCCATGCAGCAAACCAAGGACAATCTCAATCCCGCGGCGAACCAACAAACGGGCGCCCTCAGAAACGGCAACCCGCCACCACCTGTCGTGTCCATGGTAAGTTTTCGAACCTCTCTATTAGAATTGTTTCAATTACACGGATAATGACAGATTTCTCTTCGTCGCGTTCTCTCTTCCATTATAACAAATATTATTCCGATAAAAAACTCGAAATGTGCCAAATGTCCTGCACCTAAGACACCGATTTAAGAAAATTCGTAAGATTGGAAATCTTAGACCGCCATCGTAGTCGATTCTTATATTTAATACTATCTTAAGTGCAATCTTAAGACAGTCACGAATCAATCAGAGAGCAGTATTAGCGTCTTAAGACGTGTTACTTAAGACGCTCTTGAAATAAGAATGGACTATGAGTACCGGGCTGTGTAAAAAGATTTTACAAGGATCACCTTATAAAGATCAAATTGAACCGGCCGGGACATGTAAAAGCAATTTTAACGTTCGCGAAGCGACGTTGCTCGCGACGGTCCATGACTGCAAAGGAATCGACTGCCGAAATAGCGGCGTAACATGGAGGGCAAGGGTAGACTACCGGCAGACAGTGAGTGCGGGGGCGGTGACCGGCCGCCAACGCGAATCAATACCCGCAGGAACAGGAACCACCGACCTACCGAGAGAGACGGAGAGAGAGATAGAAAGAGATGGAGACAGAGAGAGAGAGAGAGAGAGAGAGAGAGAGAGAGAGAGAGAGAGAGAGAGGGGAAGAGGAGAACGACGTATCCCGGGGACGAAAGGAGAGAAAGAGAGAAGCGATGAAAAGCGAGCGGTATCAAGAGGTGGAGCAGAGAAGTAACGATACGATAGAAGCCGGCAAGGGTAGCCGCTCGGCGCGTCGCAGGGGTACGCCGAGGTACGCCGGGATAGACCGTCCTCGCGATTCCTATATGGTGATTCTTTTAATACGTATCGTCCCGTTTTCTTCGTCTGCCAATATTAACATTTTAATAATTCCGTTAGAATTGCGTTTCGGGATTGAGAATTAAATTCGGCGCGCGGTTTGTAGGATTGGATTCGATTCTCCGAAATCTTCAGAATGGAGCGTAACTCGGTAGAGTAAAATCTCACTTTTATTTTTTTTTTACATTGACAACTGAGCCACTCAACAGTGATTCAATTGTCGCTCTTTTTGAGAGTTAAATTTTGCTCGAAAGATTTTCGAGGATATATTATAGTATATAAATTTGTTGAATTATTTAAGTACTAAAAATCCAGGTTGACCGTTCAAAATTTTTATTTGCTACCTTTGTTATGTACTCATATTAAAAGGTCGAAAGATACTTTTTGTAATATTATTAATAATTCTTGCCATTTCCCCCCCCCCTCCCCCCGTAACAACGAACGATTGCGGATCCTCGAAATAATCGCGGGTGCTGGGACGCGCAATTTGGACGATAAATGAATCATCTTCACATGGTCATTCATCTGTGTGACACGTGAAATTCTCTACGTGTGTATTCTTTAATGAAATAAATTGCATATCGATATATATGGATAAAGCTAGTCCCAGATTGCGCACGATTCGTGATACGAAGCAGTTGCGGAACTCGCAATTTGCTATTCGTATGGGATTTGCAAATAGTGCAAATGGACATATATTTGTCGAATTTGCATTCGCCGTTTACCATTCGTGCCAATGCGCCAGTGAAGCGGTTTTGTCGAAATCAAAGGGCGCGAATCACCACGACTCGCACGTAGTCTGGCACAAGCTTAAGAGGGATGCTGCATATCGCGTTTTGCGTCGGCGATAAAAATTCGTAACCTTGCAACTGAAACGCGTTTTTTTTTTAGCGTTCTGTTCGTCGAAGCGAATTTTTATTCCACACACAGCGTGCATTGAACTTACTAAGCGTTCTTCAGACAAAAATCTCAAATTATTCCCTCAATATTGCACCAATGTCAATATTATAATTTCACACTCAAGAATATAGATATAACACATATAGGTGTTACACATAACGATTATATTGTTGAGTGTGAAATTACAACATTGATGCTATGTTATTTTTTAAATTATTGTCGACTAGGAAGGCTATGACACACAAAAAAAAACGTAAGCAGTAGAACGTAGCAGTACCAACATGACATATTTTAGAAATATTTACAAACTATTTCATTATTGCAAGATCGTTTGTAAACATTTCAGAAATTTTACATGAAATTTTTCTAAAATATAAATATGTCCGGGAAGTTCGAGTTTTTAAAAAAGTATTCTTTCACTTAGAATATTTGTACAATATACTTTTAAAATATTTTTGCGAAATATTTTAATACAATATTTCAAAAAAATGCTTCACATAAATATTTTAGACGAGCTTTATACGTACATCTGGTGAATCGTCATTAAAACGCGAGGAGCGGAAGAAAAGATTCAGTTAAAATTACAAATCATCAATTACGAATCTTCAATGAAAAAAAAATCGAACCGAAAGTCACAATTACATCATACAATCCCAAGATACATCATATAATCACGAAATGCTATTAATTCACCCGAATCGAAATTGTCAATTAATCGGAACGTTGCCGCACGCAGCCGCGGTCATCTTAATTTGCATAATATTTCGATATATTTCGTGTAGCGTTCAACATTTGCGTAAAATGCATACGTACATATATAAACGATCCAATTTGTTATCTTTATCGGTAGCTTTATTGTTAGCTTTATTGTTGCAATATCGATATCACTTCCAGACGTAATAAACTTCTACACTCGCGAAATACGATATACGTCACGGTTACAAAATATAATCCGCTGATAGTGTGTGTCGCTCCCTTTCCGCGTTGCATTTAAACGCGGGAGCGTTTCTCATTGATGTCTACGCCCGGCGTTAATTGTGCATTTCGCACGTTTAAACGCGGGTATATCCGACTACTGCGGTGCGAACACACGTTCGGTGTCGCACGCGGCACGATAATTGCTAATGCCGCGGCGATAAAGGAATCATACGTTACGGCGGGGGTCCGCATTCGTCGGAGCGTCCAATTATGCAATAAACCGAAACCGCGAAATGCCGCCGTCTGATCGTTGGCGGTGCGCAAATTGCGAATTGCGTTCCCGTCGCCACGTACATGCGGTTTAGCCGCACGCGAACGTTCGCGGAAAGCGAGAGGGTTACACCTGTTACCCACCTCCGTCTCTCCCGCGTTGAAAATTCCCTCTTTGAGATCCAGGCACGCGTCGCGTTGCATCGATTACAGTGGCCGTAAACGCGGTGTTGAAACTCACCACCCACGGTGGCGTAAGATCGCGGAGAAAGCGAGGGAGTGTGGTGAAGAGCCGGCGAAGAGCGCGGTCGGGGTCGACAAACTCTCCGGCGAATATCCGCCGGAAGGGCAACTTGGCTCCCGAGGGTCATGTTTGGGTGCTGTCACAAAACGTTCCGTTTTATCACGCCAGGGTCTTAGGTTACCCTAGGTCACGATGCCACGAGAACGGAAGGATTTTCTCCCTGAGGGAGAGACAGGGCGCGCGTGCGTGTGCAGTGTGCGCGTAAGATGGAAGAGAAGGAGGATGATACCGAATGAAAGGTATCCCGTGCCACGCTTGGCGAAACGCCCAGCTCTTTGACGCTATCAGCCTCGACCACAAACACCGATTCACGGCCACTGCGAGGGTTCTCAGAAAGAGAGAGAGAGAGAGAGAGAGAGAGAGAGAGAGAGAGAGAG
>NW_017305071.1:351121-351856 GCF_001594115.1 Trachymyrmex septentrionalis
CGACTCCCCCAAGCCTTGAGATAAACGACTCTCGGGGAGATCGAACGTTCGGCACGAGCCGTTTGATTCAATAGCTCGTATGCGATAACGCGTTAAACGTCGGACAGAAAGGGTCCACACTTGCTTCTTTCTGACATTAACGATTGCTTTCTATCGCATGCATATATAAGCGCATGCATAAACGCGGGACCTAAGCCTCTTATCTATTTGCGAGTGCGGTGTGCTCTATCAGCGCTTTTGGATTTTGGAGTCACGTGTGTAATCGCTTAACGCGGGGGTTGCTCACACGGAAACTCCGATAGCTAAGCATCAATTTAGAATGACTAAGCAAATATGATTTCCTCCCGACTACCTAAAGATCCAAAAACGAATTTCCCCGCTGTTCGAAGTTCGAATGTTCATCTCGTTTCTAAAGGATGTGTTATTCGTTGGTAATTTATGGGGCAACCGCTGTGAGCGAATGACAAAAGATCGACCGCGGTAAATGAACGAACGAACCAATAGTCCTGATTCTCGTTTTACACGAAGTTTTACAGTCTGGCTGCGAGGTTGCCGGCTCTTTCTTCTCCTTCGACTCGCACCGTTGCGGACGGTTCCTTCGCTGCCTCGCTGTGCTTCCATATGTCCTTTTTTTCCCTTCGACGCCGTCTCCATCCCAACTCGCTTTCTCTCTCTCTTTCTCACTCTCTCGCTCGCTGTTTTCTCGCTCTATTTCGTCGAGAAACGCGGGACAGG
>NW_017305071.1:351956-360932 GCF_001594115.1 Trachymyrmex septentrionalis
TCTCGCTCGCTCGCTGTTTTCTCGCTCTATTTCGTCGAGAAACGCGGGACAGGTAGGCAAAGCCGAGAGAATAGTCAGGCGAATGGAAATAAACGAAAGTGAACTCGCACAGCTCCATTTTTAAGCACGTGGCACGTCATTTTATCTCCTGCTATTGCCGTTATCGTTGTTATTTATTGCACGATAAAATAGTTTTATAAAAGTATATATACGGCAGAATTAAATGCCTGAAACAAAGCGCAAGTTAAAAATGCCACCTCTAATATATGTATAGATTCCATTTAAATTTTAATCCTCAATTCTCGATACGTTAACAAAGAATTTCACAGTCTGAAGAAAATGACGTTAAATTAAACGACGATTCGTCCATTCTCTTTATGCGTAGTCACCCGGAGTAATGCCGTTTTACGGTGATTCCGGCGCCGGTTTCCGTCCCACAGCCGGATTTGGAAATACGGTTTGGCATCAGGGAGTCGGACCAGTTGGCACAGTAGCGGTCGAAACATCACCAGCACCGTGGCCACCTCAGCAATTCATTCAGCAGATTCCCGCACCAAATCAACTCGAAGAGTTGAGGTATCATCCTCAGTATGGAGGCGCAACACCTTATCATCCTCAAGCAGGTGAATGAAACTCAAACGAAATAATAGCAATACGAAACAGACAATGCTTGCGAAATAATAGGGATATTTATTATATATATATATATAGTTTTCCGGTAATCATTGTATCACTCTAGAAAAGAAATAAATTAAAGTTGTCCGAAATAAATTCCGTTTTTTTAAACTACTGTATATACTGAGCGTTTTTCGTGAGAGACATGACCATCTTTGTGTCATGTCACGTAAGATCGCGTGTCCATATCAACGTATTAATTTCAATATTATAGTTCCGTATCAGCAACAAACATTTATAACGACGGACCAGTCTGCGTTTCAACGAGCTGGAACGACGGGACAGTACACCATCACGGGGCAACCTTCACCGTTGACCCCTGTCGGAGGACAGGCAGTGGTTTCGACGCCTCAGAGGCAGTTGAATGGACAATTTGTAGATCCCTCGGCTACCACTAATCAATCAGTCGCTTACGAGCGACAGGACTATGTAAATGGCTATCAACAAGTAAGTGTTTTTGATTACATAAATATGTAGCTCCAACTTACACCTATATTTTTTTATTCGCGCGGATCCATTTCTCACAATTTTCTCGTATTTGTCCCTATTTCGATAGCCATTCTAAAGAATCATATGAAGCATTTGCATCGAACGCTACACACCGCAAAACGGGGCTTCTTGCAGGACGTGACAATGGCGCCGCCTCCGTCGACAACTCCGACGAGTCGCAGCAGCTCAGTACATATGGACAGTCAACAGCAACAGCCACAAGGAGGTCCGCAGCAGCCATCGCAGCAGCAGCAGCAGCAGCAACAGCAGCAGCAGCAGCAACAAACTGCCGCAGATACACAAGTAAAGGGATTTGCGACGATCGCCGCCACTAACGTGTCGGGAAACGAGATGCCTGGGTATCCACTTCAACCGGACCCACAGAGTTTACACAACTCTAACGGGTATCCAGGCTACGTGGAAATGGGTCAACAATCAACGCAGAACCAATGGCAAATGGTTTCACAGCAACAACAGCAACATCACCAACAAACACAAATGCAACAACAATCGATGATCGACAATAATCAACAGCATGTATGGTCAGACACAAGTGGAAAAATGAGCAGTAGTGTCAACAGCAATATGAATTGGCAGGAAGGAGCGATGCAACAGCCACAGAAACCTCCACCACAGCAACAGCAACAAAATATACAAGGCAACATGAAGTCTCAGGTGGAACAGCAACAAACTACTCAAATGCAATCACAGGAACTGCCAAGACCAGCGAGTCACATGAGCTGGGAGACTGGAAGCGTGAAGGAACCTCGAACGCCACAATCGTGGTCCGAAAACGCCGACAACCAGCAGCAACAAACTCAGGGAAACTGGTCACAACAGAGTCCAAAGCTAAGGGATCCACAAAACTCACGGTTGACGCCATCCAATCAGCAACCGTCTCAACATCAGTCCTGGCTGCAGCACTCTCCGAAACTGTCAGACCATCAACACAGTAATGCTCAACAAAACGCGAGGATGACGCCATCTGGCCAACGTAGCTGGCAGCAAAATAGTCCGGAAATGCAAGGATCTCAACAGAATCCGAGATTGACGCCTTCCGGACAGCAGATGCAACAACAGCAGTGGCCGCAACAGACCAAGGTGGAGCAGAATCCCAGACTCACCCCGTCCAATCAAATATCGTGGCCTGACACGCCGACTAGTCAACCGAATTGGTCACCAAATAGCATAAAAAGTGATAATAGTCAACAGCCACAGCAACAATGGCAAGATTCGCAGCCCAGTCCTAGACGGACTCCGAGTCATCAGTGGCAAAATCAGCTGCCACAGGAAAATAAACTGGACAGTCAAATGTCTTGGTCGCCTGTAAATTCTGTATCGGAAACTCAACCGACTTGGGGACAACAGGCGACAAAGCAAGACATGCAAAACTCAGGAGAGAGAATTGCATGGCAACAACAAACAACAGTAGATACTAGTAAACCGAACGGATTTCCGGAAAATCAAGATAATTCGGAAAGCCATATCTATGCTCAATCCAATCGAGTGAACCTTAATAGCCGATTGAAATCGATGATTTTGAATAAGCAGCAGCAGCAGCAGCAGCAACAGCAGCAGCAGCAGCAGCAACAGCAACAGCAGCAGCAGCAACAGCAGCAGCAAATACAACAACAACAGCAAAGCCATCAACACCATCAGATGCAATCACAACATACTAATACCAATAATGGATCTTCTTCGGAATATCCAACGGACGATCAAATACGCGATGCACATGAAAGCAACGAGAAGATGCAAGAAAAACGCATGGATCATTTTATCAATCAATCAAACATTATTTCGATGACGCAATCTAATGAAAACTTGACCGGTAATTTTTTATTGCATAGCCACCACCCTCGGGTAGAGAATTTGCCCGACGGTGGTGGCTTATGGGAATGGACGGAAGGAGAACATAATCACAATAATAACGATATTGATAATAAAGATGATAATTCCGCATTGCCAGAAAATGGAATGACAGTTTTCGAAAATTTCATGAAGCTCACTGCAGAAAATAAGAGTCAATATGACAAAGACGAAGATCAACATTCCTGGGAGGCAGAAGGAAGAAATGATAAAGATGAAGAAATCGACGACAAGTCTTTCCAACAAAGATTGTGCATGAATCAAATTGAGGATACGTCTTTCGAGAGGTCCCAGAAGATATCTGAAAGTGACGGAATAAAAACCGATAATCTAGATTTTTTGAAGACGACAAACGCTGCCGATCATATATCTTTCCAAGATAAATACGATTCTAACCGGTTAATTAAACAGGAGAACACCGAAGAACATAATTATGTCCACGTATCTCATGATGCGTCCAATATAGTTGAGAACGAAGAGAATCAAGAGATTACTCGAGATTATAAGTTTCGCGGCGATGGTGGACCCGCAAAGGTGTCGCCGGGTACCGGTTCGTGGTGCTGTCGAAGAGGCGGGACCGAACAGCCGACTCCTGAACACCTAAGAGACGGCTGTTGTCAGGGTCTCCAAACCAAGGATGAAATACTAGACGATTCCGTGGAAAAAGCTGAGTTAAAGAACGAAGGACCACACAGTCCGCATACTCCAACTACGACGACTGTAACAACAAAGTTGCAAGATCACTTGGACAAATTGAAGAACAATGTCAGGACCGAAGTACCGGACTGCAACTGCTTCCCCGCCGATAAATGTGAGTTACAATTACGTATTCCGTACTACACTAACATTGAAAAAGCACACTAACCACGAAAGAACACATGGAAGAAAGTTATAAACATACTAATATACATTTTATTACCAATAACACCAACCGGTTATGCATCCTGAAATCCGGAGGAGAATGTGTGTACCTAACGTAACCCCTATTCGCAAGGTCGTATCTACTATGTGCACGGCATAAATGTTTCCGCTTCCGTTACTTCCTTTCGTTTACGTGTCAGCCGCTCGTAAATAAAATGTGGTTCAACCACAAGGTCCACCAGAGCCTGGTTCGTACTACACTCACCTCGGAGCGGCTGCAAGTCTGCCTGATCTTCGGAATGATCTCGAACGAAGAACTGGCCTTAAGGGCGACGCGATAAGATTCGAAAAGGTCGTCTATACTGGCAAAGAGGGCAAAACCACGCAAGGGTGTCCAATGGCCAAGTGGGTAAGTCATTTTCTGAAAAGAATCGTGTAATTACTGCAATTAGCAATGATTATAAAGATGATGTTAGTAAGGAAACATATTGTAGCAACAGCGTCTGTTTTTCTCCTTACGCGAAATTAATAATTTGTTAGATTATCCGACGATCTGGCATTGATGAGAAAATCTTAACCGTGGTGAAACATCGTCAAGGTCACAAGTGTCCAACCGCCTGGATCGTTGTAGCTATGGTTGCCTGGGAAGGAGTACCGACTCACGAAGCAGATCGTATCTATACTCTCTTAAGTCACAAACTCAATCGATTCGGTCTTCCAACCACTAGACGGTGCGGTACCAACGAACCGCGAACATGTGCATGCCAAGGACTCGATCCTGACACATGCGGCGCCAGCTTTTCCTTTGGCTGCTCCTGGTCAATGTACTATAACGGCTGCAAATATGCCAGAAGTAAAACCGTCCGCAAGTTTCGATTGTCTGTACGATCGGAGGTAAATATCTTAAAGACAATCAAAATGGCTAAAAAGACAGTTGCATATTGTAACAAAAGAATTGTTTCGCAGGAACAAGAAGTCGAAGAGAGAATGCACGTTCTGGCGACGCTTTTGTCACCTTTGTATCTTAGTCTTGCGCCAGAGGCTTTTAATAATCAAACTCAATTCGAGCGGGAAGCGAGCGAATGTCGTTTAGGATTTAAACCAGGTCGACCTTTTTCTGGTGTTACGGCTTGCATTGATTTCTGTGCACACTCCCATCGGGATCTACACAACATGAATAACGGATGTACTGTGGTGCGTGAATTTTATATTTAATTCGATCCGCCATGTAATATTTTTTTCTCTATAGTATTTTGAAAAAATGAAACTTGTTTTTTATTATAGTATTATAACATTTTTTATTACGTTTATCAGGTAGTTACTCTGACAAAACATCGAACATTATCGAAACCCGAAGACGAACAGTTACATGTGCTACCCCTTTATATAATGGATGACACAGACGAATTTGGTTCAAAGGAAGGTCAAGAGAAGAAGGTTCGCTCCGGTGCACTTGAATTTTTATCTAAGTTAGTATCTTTTAAGTATTATTTAAAAATAATCTATATATAAAAAAATTGTTTTACATAATTATTGATAGTTATGACGTAAAAAGAAGGGGAAATGCTATACGTATACATAAAACATATCTTTTACTTGTTGTTTAGATATCCATGCGAGGTTCGAGTTAGATCGGTACCTCTTCAACCATGTAGACGTCATGGTAAAAAAAGGAAAGAAGATGAATCGGATATTCAGACCAGCAAAAAGGATTCAGTCAAAATTATGACGGAAAAAGTAACTGATTCCGGACGTTCGGGACACGTAGATTTTTCTAAGCTACAATCGCAGTTAACGCTGGAGATGACGCCCATGTTCGAGGGAATTGACGCGCAGTTGCAGAGCTCTCAGGTATCATCCACGGTCTTAGATAGTCCGGTGTCCATGTATCAAGGATGGGGAGCATATCAAGGTGAGCAACAGTGGAATCGAAACGGCTGGCTCGAACAGCGTAAAAATAATTGGTTGAATTCATGGGGAGAATATCCTTCATTTGGTGGTTTAGAGAGGGACATCAAAGTGGATCCAGACAGTACCAGTTTAGATGATACTAGGCCCAGGAGTACCGTTTCTCAAGAAGAGCACAGACCAGGCTCGAGGAATCTACCCAACTCTACAGTGGATTCAGCCAGAGGATGTTATGGAAGTTCACCTAGAATTCATCCGGTTTCACCTCGTTCGCACATATCAGGAGAGGTGTCTTATAATGTATCACCCAGGGGCTGTACCACAACGTCTCAAGATCCGAAAATGGCACCATTGAAAGGATTGGAACATTCAAACATGGAAAATAATTACGATCATCAAATGGCTTCTGGAATTTACGCTGCTTCTGTCAACGGGCAAAATGACTGTTCTCCCTCAAAATTCGGCTCCCTCAATCCATCATTCGGCATGGAGACGACACATCGAAACATTCCATCCAAGATGAATCAGTCGCCAGTTCATGTACGTAATATAAACCAAGATTGTGTCACTAATCAATTGAGATTAACATCTCCTAAATATATGGGAGATTTTAATTCGCAGAAATATCCGAATACGATGACACAAAATTACATGGATGCTGAAAACTCTACAAAATCGCCATTACTGAGGTCACAAGTTGAACAAACATTTGCAAATAGGATGCAACCATCTGTAAATTCTAGCTATCATAATCAATATTACGATGGTAACACGTCAAATTTATATTCTTACATGGAAAATAGTAATCATAAATCTATGGAAATTCCAAATTCGAATGTTTTGGGACATAATTCCTTGCATTTGCCAGAACAACGAAATGACGCGCAATGCTCGTCGAATGATCAGCGAAAATCCATTTATCATGCGCACAGACAATCGGAAGCAAAATCCTTTGTTAGCAATCATCCTCCATCGCCATCTTCCGATCAAGTTTCTTGCCCACAGAATTGGAATATGGCGAATTCATGGTGTTCTAATCAAGTCAAAAATCCACATCAATTTGATCCACATCAGCAGATGGGCGACAAGAAGATTTGGGTCGGTAAACTAACAAGATCGGACCAAACTAAAACTGCCTGGGAAACGTCATCTGAACCATCACCATTCCGAGTGCCAAGAGGAAGACCACCCTCGCGAACGATATCCAATCAGAATTTATCTGCGGAACCTAATGCTTATCCAAATCCTTTGGCCCGAACATTTTTAAAACCTCCAGATTCCAAGCCTATATTTCCGGACGCTCCATCTAGCAACACGGCCCAAAACGGATGTATACCTAATCACTTGAAGGACAGTTGCACGGAAGATAAATTGCGAGAAGGATTTTATGATAACAAGCAAGAAGTATCCAATTCTAATTCGAATTCTCTCGCATGGACTAATGAAGTGAAACAAGATCTCCATGCTATGTCTGGTTTAAATCACCATGCGTTTCCTCAATACGGATATCCATCCTATCCAGTGTTCGAGAAACCTTACACGAACTCATGGGAAGGTTATAACTATAACCATAATCAATCCCCATATCAAACACCGGAACAATTCTATCAACAACCAAAACGTGAAGGTTGCTTCCATTCGTCTCAATATCCGTATCAAGGCCTGAACCCTACGTATCAAGGTTTGAATTCCGGCTGGACGAGGTGGGATACACCGCGGTGGGATATTTACGGACCGGCACCTTATTTTCCGGTCTTGCCAGAGCCTCCTCCGAAGGCAGAACCACTCGGCGAAATAACGGACTATTCTGAAAATGAGGAATGTTTTAAGGATCCTCAAATGGGTGGTGTTGCGATTGCCTTAAGCCATGGTAGTGTACTCTTCGAATGTGCAAAGCACGAGATGCATGCCACCACTGCACTGAGAAAACCCAATCGACTTAATCCGACTAGAATTAGCTTGGTATTCTATCAACATCGCAATTTAAACAGATCCAAGCATGGTTGGGAGGAATGGGAGGAAAAGATGCGACTGCGAAAATTGGGTATCACAACATCGACTAGCAATGCGTCCGTATCGACAACCAATCCATCGATTCCAACTACCGCGACAAGCCCTGGTAGTACAACAAACGGAAAAACGACGCCACTTCCACCACTTTCGCACATTCCAAATGTCCCCAGTTCACAGTTCATGATGAGATCACCTACTTACACCACGATGACTTGGACAACGCTCTTCCCAATGCATCCATGTATGATAACTGGACCATACCAAGAAGGTGGTGCGATTGGATGAGTCGAGGTTGGACGATACAGCTTCGATCGTCGATGACCGAAGCTTGTATTGAAATATGCCATCACCAAAAATCGAATCAGCTACAAAGGATTCGAGAGACAAAATCCTGAAGAAGAATCGCGACAAATCCGATCGAGGATAAAATAATGAGGCGGCAACTTTACCATGAGAGGCTTTATATTGTTATTATCGTTATAGTTAGTTATTCCGAAAACGAGAAACACACAGTTTGCACTGCCATTTTTCTATTTCGAGTTTTACGCAAGATTTAAACATAGCGACAAAACGTGCTTGAAAAATAGCCTCGCCGAGTGTGATTACATCACTCTTTGTGTGGGGCTCGCGTTTTATACTGACTTTTTACTGAGTTGAACTCGAAAGAGACTCTCGTAATCGAGACAGAGGCTGCAAAATCGAGACAATGGTAATGATCGAGGCTATTGATGTATCAGGAAAGCTCCGATGAAAGCTACGCCTTGCGAAGACTTTGATACGAAGATTTTCGTATTCTGACCCTGTACACTTTAAGTAATATCGCTACGTATAACGGTTTCGTGTTGGTAGAATTGTAATCTTACTAGCTAGTCGAAGTCTAGATGATGAATCACGCGATATCACAAGTACACATAAAAGCACACATTGAACGTATATGCACTTCAAGACACCCAAGGAAACTTGCACGATGTGATCTCAGAATTATCGCACCTTTCTAAAGACTTCGTAAAAATGTAAAAGAAAAAAATTGATTCGTGTTCATCTATGTACATGAATATTGCATAAAAATATCGATTACCCAAATTAAATAAAATTAATGAAAAAGAAAGCTGCAGGCAAAATTATTTGTTTATATAAAATATATAATATTATATATATGTA
>NW_017305071.1:361032-364696 GCF_001594115.1 Trachymyrmex septentrionalis
TATATTATATTATTATATTATATTTATATATTATATTATAATGTTTTAATTAAATTAATATTTTTATCTCGTGTTTGATGAATCGATAATGATATCTCGTAACGTTTCAATTAAAAATCCGAACACTTTCGGATTCTAACAAAGAAAGTAGATTCCAAATTTCTTTTCGGATCTGTCGAAGTCAAAGAAGAAAGGGCCGATAGTTTCGAGAATATCTTTTTATATTTGTTAATTGAACTATTTTTCGCGAAAGTCCAAGCACAATCCTAAAAAAAAAAATCCAGACGACGACACACAACACAATGATCTCAAATCTTTAAATTAATTAAATGATATGTAATGTATATCTCTGATTTCTAGCCTTTGTACATTTCGCTTCTTATTCTCGTATTTATTTACGTGTTTGTACTCATCATAGCTAAGTACTAAGTACGATTAATTCAAGTGGCATGCGATATAATACTAACCATGCGCCCTTCGGGTCGGCTGAGTACAAAGCATTTATCTAACAATCACGTGACGCGTAGGTAGAGGTGTATCTAATGGTCGGCGGTATATGCTGGATACGCCAGGTGTTGTCTTCATCGTCAGTTCTTGACGTTCTTCCCTTATTACTTGCTCCACCTTGTTTGATCCTTTTTATTCGAACAACAATTAGTTAATAGTGCGATTTTATGCTAGCTTGTCGTTTGCAACAAAATTTGACGTTATTTAATAAAATTTAATAAATTTATTAGGATGGTGGTTATACGAATTAATTTTTCGTATAGTTTAAAAAAATTAAAAATTAATTTTTTAATACGGACATTCGTATGTAATGACATTCGTATCTAATGTCTCATCAAAACGAAAGAGAAGTAGTCGAGAGATCAATCGGTGCGACAAAAAGGAATTCGATCGGTTTTCTGAGATTCGACGCATTATTATTGAACTAGTAGAGACGAAAAGATTCGATTTTTTACTATTTCGATTTATAACTATCGATTATCTTCTCTATTGTCCTCAATCTTATTTATATATATTATTCGTCTTTTAGTCTAAGCCTGTTGCGAGCAGCACAAAGCTCGGCAACAGGATCCTGCTGATAATCTTTAACGTTCAGGGCTAATCGACGTGGCCTCTGGCAGTGTGCTTTCCGATGGATCAAACGTCCATTGTCATCATGGAGACTTTCTCGGAGGATCTCGATACAATAGATTGGTGCTTCTTGATGTGGCATATCCAGGTTTTTGCTTCTGGTTCATAAAAGTTTCCAAGTTCGGAAGAATTCTGAACGAAGATCAGAGATGCACTCTCTGTACTTCCTAGTTTTATTATGCTCTCGTTACATTATCGCGATGTACATTCCATTGTCGTTAATTATTCCTAATAATGTTAATGTGTCAGGTTTCCACGCCTTCTTTGTCTTCACATTTTCCATATCCTTTTCATCACTGTTATTTAGAATTCGGGTCTCTTCCGAGAAGAGAATTGGCACGAGGATTCGCCACGTTTCTTTATCAAAAGCCTGGAATGTCACCACTTGATGGCAGAGTTTAAAGGATGCTTTCCTCGGATGTGACACTGGGCTGGCTGAGCGTAAGGGTTTAATCAATGATGCAATGTCAAGAGTCAATAAATAGAACGGTGAAACTTTCCGGAGAGAACTTTCAGCTCTCGTTGCCGCGAAATTCATCGTTTGCGATTCTTCAGTGATAACTGAGTTGTACGTAAGTAAAGATACCCTGTCGCGGGGAACTGATCGGGGAAAAGTCGAGGCGGACAGAACTCCCAGCAGGATTGGTAACTGAGGAGGTCCTTATTTATTTATTTTCGCTATATTTGTCTGCGATCCCTTAAATAAGCGTAGTACGATTTTTAAGATGCAAAATTTCTACTTTAACTCATATAACGAGCGAGTGAATTGAACGGGTTTTTGATTTTGGTTCGTGTTTACCGAGTTTCCCTTTTCTTTTGCGTCCGCAAATCGGTGGAATGAAAAAAGAAAGAAGCAAGACGCGACCAACCCTCGCCTACTGGAGTTATAGGAATCATTAATATATTATCATTCATTAGTTATCGCATGTAATAGTAATAGTAATAATAATAATAATAATAATAATAATAATAATAATATCGGCAAGAGTAATAACTAGTAATGTAATTTAATTTAATGTATATTATATATTTATTAATTAAGTTTGAGAACACGGTACTTGTACCGTTTTTTCTATTTTCGGCAAGCTGGCGGTTCGACTTTCGATTGAGATTGTCTGACTTCCTGCGCACCGATCGATCGATGTTTTCTATTATGACACGTAAAAAATTTCAATACGTCACGTCGATTTTTTTGCTCGTATTACTCGGAACGGCCTCACAAATCGGCGAGGATAAAAAAAAAAACGTAATCCTCTTTATGTCTCCAGTTTATTTTATCTCGAATTTATTGTCTCTGCGGTTCGCGCAGTTTCATAAAGTTCAAGGTAAAGTCTACTGGAGACGAATAAACAAAACGAGGAATTTTTATATAGTTGAGTAAATTAAAAATCTATCAAGGAAAAAATTAGGCCCATCCAGACGTACGAAGAAGTCCGCAATACGTCTGGTAACGAATTCAACGTGCTGATTCCCTCTTAATGAGAAACGCAAATAAAAAGAAAAAAAAAAAAAAAGAACGTATCTTTGTTCTCTCTGAGTTCGCTACAACTTCTCTTCACGTGACAGACACTTGTATAGCTACGGTAAAACGGGACGAGATAATTTCGGGCGTGACTCGTTTCTTTCGCTCAAGCACATATACATCGCTCGATACACCGATCCATTTTTCTAGATAAGAGAGCAGCAAGGACGGTAGTGAGAGTACAATGTAGAATAGCATCGGGCTCCCCCCCGGCATGGCTTTTTCTCTCCTTTCCTTTTTTTCTTAACGTATGTAGCGAGATACTATTGTCCTCCTCGTATTCCGCCAGAAATGACAATACAATAAAACGAGGCGCCTTTGTCCAAGTTACAATTAATTAAGCGTTTCGTGACGATTCATTCCCGGATCTCCAGCGGGCGTCGCGGGTCAAGATTTTATTTTTCGCACAATAACAAGGAATGTTTCTTTTTGGGTGCTTCCCATCAAGCGACACTGCGTGACAAAGTAATCATCTTCGTTTGGACAACAAGGATGTAATGATTCACTGTGATACACTGCGTCATCCGTGTCTCCTGCTGGAAAGCATCCTTAGTCTCTCTCTCGCGCGCGACGAATGATCGAATCATGGAGCCACGTTACAACTTGATGAATCGATCGCCGAGAATGCGATAAGGAAAACGCGAGTTCTCGCGACGTCCGGTGCAACCGCGTGCAATCGTGAAAAGAGAAATCAAAATTCCGCATCGACTTCCGAAAATGTAATACTTAGGCCACGTAATGCACCCCGAGACACCCATCGTGCGAAACTTCCAAACCTGTCTATAAGTACATCCCCAAGGGACGCGTTATTCTAGCTGAAGGAAAAAAGAAACTTTTTTACAAAGCGGAAAGCTCGAAAATTATACAGTTCGACGATGCCAAAATAGTATTAAATGATTAAGCGAGGCGTTTGTAATAACAATAATCAATGTTATCACGAAGAGCGAAATAATGATGATACAGGCTGATACGCAACGACGACGGTGGTACTTCGACAATGGTGAT
>NW_017305071.1:364796-370449 GCF_001594115.1 Trachymyrmex septentrionalis
ACTGTCCGAAATACAGGCTGATACGCAACGACGACGGTGGTACTTCGACAATGGTGATATTTCTCGTTAGCTGGCGCAAATCTGTCAAAGTAAGCTAAAGCTAAATATTTCTTTCAAATAGAATGTCTTAATGAGATTTGTTCAATAAATCGCTGAACGAGATACTTGCGCGATTCTTCGACGAGTCGTTGCGTAGATCCCTGTATAAGGAAGAAAAAGAAACCCGAAATCTGATCCATAAAGGGATTAATTAGCGAAAAAGAGGAAGGAGGGGGAGAGGCGGATTAAGAAAGAGATAAACGTTGAAGAGTGTATTTTTTCTTCCAATGCCAAAAAGATGTCATTTTGTTTTGTACGAAAAAACTAGCGAGAAAATCCAGAAAAAAAAAAAACAGAGAGAGAACGAACGTAGCGAGTGAAGAAGGACGAACGAAAGTGCGAGAGCAAATTTTTTAAATAGTTCGTAGCATGCGTATGGATGTGTAACAATAAAGAAGCAAAAAGAAAAAAAAAAAACAAAGCGAAACGAAGCAAACAAGTCGGTGTATATGTCCCGCGAAATCCGCTTACACGCCTTATAATCTGTCGATTGTCGGGGAAACGTAGTGCTGTCATCAATCGCGAACAAACGCAAATTAGTGAATGAAAGTGGCTATCATTCATTAAATTCAGGGTTAACATCGGTTAAAGTTAACCCGCGTGATCACGACCGAATGTTAATAACTTTCCTTTCCGCGATTATGGATATCGCCTCAATGGAAAAGAAGCGGGAGAAAAAAAAGAAACGTATGGTGATCTAATAAACCGGTTTGCTGGTGAAATTTGTGGCCCGAATTCGTAGAGATGTACGTTGTAAGGATGTAGCGTTACGTATACACCGACCGTATATATGTATATATATTTTTGGATAAAACCATGAGAAAATTTTAAATCGAAATTTGGGCGAGGACGCGCGAGAATGTGATTATCTCTCGGCGGATTCGTAGTTTCTTGCGAAATTGGCGAGACACGTTCTTCCCGAGAGCGAGAATGAAAGTAAGTGAGAGAGAGAGAGAGAGAGAATGAGAGAGTGAAAGAGAGAATGAAAAATAGTCGAGAGAGCTTTCACGCACGTCGTCGCTCCCCTAAATGTATTTATGAATATTTATTTACGCGAAGAATGGAAGAAAATTTAATATATTGACTAAAGATTGATTGAAGAAGTGGTCGTAAGTTATAAGTGTAAGTTTTCTAAAGCCATAACTTGTAAACTTTTGCGCGCATTAGTTTGCCGCGACACGAAGTTCTCGAAACGATGAAGGTAGAAGACAGCTGAAAGCAATGGTATAAAAGACTCATTACACGGGCGAAAAAATAAACAAGGGGCAGTTTCAAGTTAATAATAAATTTCGTTCAGGATGCGTGGATGTGTCCATCTTAAGATTGAGGTATGCTTAGAATACAGTAGTGAGTATATGATACATATAAGTAATAAAAATAATTGATTTTAGCTATCGATGACTATTATCAACGTAAGAACATACATTTAGACAAAGATATGTGGTAAGACAGATGTAATTGTCCTTTGTGAATATACATAAGAGAGAAATGAAAAATACAAAAAACTTTTATGAATACAACTGCTTTCATTTTTATTTTAGGATAATTTTCCTGTAATAAACTTTATTAATCATTTAATATTAAGTATTTTCCAACAAGAGACAGATGACACAGTATAAGAAACAGAGTTCTTTCCATTTGGTGATACAAATATTATTCTTTCTTTATCATTCAATCATGAGTAATGACACCTATATTGACTTGTGTCACCAAATATAAAGCATCCCAATGTGAATCATTGCATTATTATATTTATACAATAATACCAATGTTAAAAAGATGAAATGATTCACTGTATTACACTGTATCATCTGTGTTTCTTTTGCTGAAGATTCGAAAAGATTTATTATATCACATTAAAATATTGTTTGATGCATTCACTGCGAAAGTATTGTACGCAGTGAATAGACATATCAAAGAGCAATGAAATATATATTTAAATTATTTCAATTCTTATATATTTATCGTTATTTTATATATATTTATGAGCTTACTTTTAGTAAAAAAAAAAATCAGTTTTTATTCGAGTCGACAAATAACAGAGGTGGCTGTTCTGGTTGCAGGACGTTGGATTTCTCAGATTCCTTTTTTAATTCGAATATTATATGCCTGATTGCTGGCATCCAAGTACGACAAACAGTTGCATGTTGCATCATAAGAGTAACATGAATTTTGTCGGCTTCCTTGACATCTTTCCTTAGCAGCGCTGAAAATATTCAGCCATTATAAATGTATACAGTAAATATATTTATCGTGCTGATACATAATATTAACATATAATATTAACAAATATGGTTGTAAGGATTTTATTATTACCTTTCGATATATTCAAGATATTTCTCTGTACTGTATCATTCAGTTTGTTTTCGAGCCAATTAGATTTCATGGTATCTAGTCGTTTTCGTATTTCCTTCACCTTGTTCTCTTCCATCTTCTGCTCCGTCATCACGGATTCTAAACTGGTCAAAATTTCTGTCAAAGCTTGATCTTTATCAAAATTATCATCCGATTTTATTGTCTTTGCATAGTCCTTATCGGTAGGAGCCAGAAAAGGTTTGTGGGGAGCCGTGGTTATCGTGGGAACTGCGGTAGACTGTAAAGTAGGAGGCATATTCAATGATGCAGGCGAAACAGTAGCCTTCTCTGGAGAAGGGGTTTGCGAGGATAGCGGGAATGCCACTCGCTTGTTCAGAAGTCTCCTGGTGGATGTTCCTGATGAATTATGTTGCGAGGACAACGCCCACTCCGGTGGATCATTCCATCCGGCATCGTGAGTGGATGGTAACGATCTCTGACTAGAAACTACGTCGCTCGACGAGGACGAGGCAGGAATCTCCTCCATTTCCACGCTTATAGGTTAGGTTCAACATCTGGCAAAAAAAAAAAAATGCGAAGTCAACAATTTCGTGTAAATCAATGTTATCTCTAATATGCGTACGGAAGAACATTATTGTAGGTGAATTCCTTGATGTCGATTGTTTCACGATTCTCCTTTCGTTCATCAATCTTGTCAGTAAACACCAAGATTCGTCAAACTTCAGCGATGACGTACATGATGACTCACTTTCACTGAATCGATGGTCCTACTTTAAACAATATGATGCCGTTTACGCTAGTATTAAGAAAAAAAATTCTCATGGAGTTGTCCGATACTTGTTTGTTTTTCCCTTTTCCTTAATCATTCTTATGACATAACGAAACACGTGTCTGGTCTGGAGCTGCTGCCAGCTGCCGTCAACCGTTCTCAAGTCTCAATACGAAATTATAATCATACGAGACGGACTTTGCGTTTGCAACGAGATAATCTTTTTAGATATCTATTAATTTCTTGACGCGCTTATATTCTTTTTTCCTATGTCAATTACGGATTTTACTCGATCGCTAGATAATATTTCATAATTGTTTGTTAAATATAAACTCGGAAAATCTATGTTAACTCTCAGTTGTGGACGTGGAATCCTTCGCTACTCCTCTGTTATTTATTTTGTAATTTAAACTAATTATGTTCTTTTTAGAAAAAGAACTTTTCTATATAGACAGAGAATTGAAGAACAATTATTTCGTTTTGTTCATATTTAAAAATAGGAGTCCTTAGCATAATTCCTTAGTGTAGATTTCCTAGCCATCATCAATGCGTACAACATTTCAGACGTAATGAGACTTTTTTATGCATAATTATGATGCTAAAAATATATATATGCAGAGAATTGTATGAAAAACAATTATTTCTTTTTATTTTATAAATAGAAGTCCTTAGACTTTCTACATCCATTATATATGTAGGTATAATAAAACGTTTATGATTAACGATTAACATTTTCACAAGCATGATTTGCAAAACTCATAGCTGAACCTTGCAGAATTTTATGACTTTTCCGTTAAAAAAAACGAAACTTATATAATTAAAGAAGAATAAAATACGTGTACCAGATTGTATCAGATGCTGATAAATTTATTATAAGTTTATTATAAATTCAACTACTATTCGACAGGAGTAATTTTTTTTTCCTCAAAAATTAATGACTCTCGTTTCTCGATATAATTTCTCGTTTTTGTATAAAGCTGCTCCAATTGCCTCGAAAATGTAACTCGTATAAATAAACTCGTATAAAATTACTTGAGCTTAGCTGCGCGTACACGTGAGATCATTTGGGGTCACCATTAATTATTCATGGTACGCTACACAATAGATTCAAGTCGACGCTTTGGGTAAAGAAACATTTAGTAACCTATCGTATTCCGTTATATTTTATATCTCTCTAAAGTTCTAATCGCAGTGCTTAAAGAGCTTCGAAACTTGAGAGTTAAATCGTGCTGAGTTTCTTTCTCGGTTGAAGTGTTTTATTTATATATTATAAAAGTTGCCGAGAAAAACTGGAAGCATTTATGACGCTGTCCAGTTCTTCGGATCTCTCCGTTCGTTATAAAAAAATTCATATATAGATAACGACTGTATCGCGTATAACATTTATTCTTTATACGCAGCAGAAACGACTTCTGCATTTAAACGATAATCTGTGTCCGTGCGATGATAAATATAATTAAGCTTCAGCTCGATTCGAGGACGCCTCATTCAGGATTATCAAACATGGTAAGTTTCTCACACGATCAGTCAGTTTCACGCAATGCTTGTAACTATTTATTAAGTGATCCGTCGTGTGTTAACACACAAGCAGAAAAAACCGTTTATCACTGAACAAAAAGGTATTAATATATGATTAATATGTTTATTAATTATAATTCGTAATGTAGAATAACTTGTCTATTATAGATAATCTTTAACATCATATTTCTTACTTATTCATTACTGTTTATTATTTCTCTAATGCCGTGTTTGAACCGTAAAGTTAGCACTCAGTGACCGGTGAAGCAACTTATAATTTATATAATAGCAAGTAATTTTTCAACCGTTTCAGTCAGTGTTTAATGGATCCGCACGATTCTTTCTTCGGTCGCAAACTTGTGCACTGTGTCTCGAAATTTGATATACGCTATTCATTCTCATTGTCAACACGGCATCGGCATTTCATGCCGATTTTATATGCTATCAAATTTAAAACGTGTTGGAATTGAAGCAACTGTTATTTCGATTTCCGGTGTCACGTTCGAGCCATCGTACTCTCTGATTGACGTATGATTAATATATCAATGATAAAATAGTATAAAAGACTTCTTGTGGTAGAAAAAGGATTCGCGTTACCGTATAATTCGTATAAAAAGCTGTTTATACGAAAAAATTTTGAAAACACACCAATATCTGGAATCAATCAGTGCCCGTTTCTATTAACATAAATTAATTTTAATCTCACCCAAAAAGAACAAAAACATCAAATCGCTGGAATGATTTCCTCATAGGAATATATTCGAATTCTCATTCGAGCGTTCATTTATTATTTTATTGTTTACCAAATACTAAATAAAGATAAAATAATATTTGCTTTATTGACACCACGTACAGGTTGCAACCTTCCAGATAGTGCGGTTTCTGGTTATATCATATACTGTGATAGCTCTCTCTCTCTCTCTCTCTCTCTCTCTCTCTCTCTCTCTCTCT
>NW_017305071.1:370549-374421 GCF_001594115.1 Trachymyrmex septentrionalis
GGCGAGTTGCATCAAGATTATCGGATCTCATTAACGGCTGTCCCCCGTTGACTTTTGTCCCGTAGACTGAAATGATAAAATCATTGTATTGATTCGTCATACATAATTTATTGAATTGAAACCTGTTTATCCGAAAAAATCTTCGTCCATCAAATTATTAAAATAAGAAGACTGGCTGATTGCCCTCCAAAGAAGGGCAATCAGAGAGTACGATGGCCCCCCCCTTCTTCTGGGAAGAAGGACCCTCAAATCCAAGGATCTTTCAATATAAAATTATTATGTTGATAGAAATTTTATTTAGGCCACATTACACAAGCTTATCGAGTTTAGTGATATTTAAAGTGTTGTAATGGAAATTTAAATCACAAAATGGCGAGGCAACAGCCTGCTACAATGAGACCGCAAAATCTAAAGTTCACAATCGGTATTCGTAATCGGTTCTTCCCAGATAGCAAAGCATGTGTCTCAGCAAAATCGTACAAACTGTGATTGCTTATGATGGTAGCTTGCCGTAGATGAATTGTCTTCAACTATTTCGAATATACCGACATTCTAGCAAGACAACAATGTATATATGTATTGCCAGCAGTTTAACAGCAAGATAGCTGCGTCAATGTTATCATGCGATGTCGGCAATACAACAGCATTGTATGATGCTACATATTATTATTGGCAACTTGATGACAACCAAAGCAGAACAACAAGTCATTATGATATAAAATGATGTCATTATGATGTAAAATGATGTCAAAATGACTCCAAAATGATCACTAAAAGTCATTTTTCAATAATTTCCGATTCACCTTAATGTCATTTTGACGTTATCGTGACTTGTTATTCTGCTTGGGAATAGTGACGAATTTTGATGATGACGATTTTAAAGTTGTCGGCAAATTGCTGACAAGTTGCTATAAATGAAAACTCAGTTGCCACGATTCTGGTAGCAACACATACTTAGCAATGCATGCTTAGCAAGCAACATGCCAACAACAAGACAGACAGGTTGCTATCTGGATTATGTTTAAGGTCATTTTAAGTCACATTAAGATATCATAGGGCAATCACAGAGCCGTATTAGCATTATTTAAGATGCTCTTAATATAAAAATGAACTATGAGTACCGGCCTACGACATTGTAAAAAATAAAGAAGGAGAATGTCATGAATTATGAAAATGTTATAAAATCGCAAGTGGCATAACCGGATAGAATAACTTTTCTTCCAGATTTTTAAAAAAATCTTTGAAAGAAATATCGTCCTTTTTAATTCGCTCACTCTGATTCATTATCTTCATTTTTAGTCCATATATTATGTTCCAGCGTTAGGCAACTTAAAATTATTTTACGAACGAGAGAATCAGAAATAACAATATCATTGCATTTAATTCAAGATTATTTTGTTTATCGTCGACTGCTCCGCGATAGAACATATAATTAACCTTTGCCATTATGCAATCGGCTTGCATATATATAAAACAAGTTAAATTATCAGCGTTAAAAATAATGTTGTAATACTATATGATATGTTTTTTTACAAATGAATTGTGAATTTTACTTATATAAAAGTACTTATATAATTTACTTTATATAAAAGTACAATGTTGACTTTGTTCTGACAAGATTTACAACAAGTGATAAACGATGAACACACACACACACACACACACACACACACACACACATTTAAATACTTGTAAGTTTTGTTTCGACATACACGAGACTGTAATTATATATCACGTATATATCACGAAATATATTACAAAAAAAAAATATATATATATATATCACGAAATTATCACGTGATATATTACGTTATATATTACGAAATTTCACAGATGTTGAAACTGTCACATTAATTACATTGATTGCTCTGTAATTGGCCTTGAACAATTTTCTCTGAAATCGAAAGTTGATCTTCTGGCGATTGTTACACATTCGTATCCACGTACGGATATCCAGGCCAGTATGCGAAGCCATACATGTAACTCGCACTCTCGACGAGGAAGTGAAATGATGCGCAATAAGAAGTCTCACAGATCCTGATTTTTCACTTTCCATATCGTTAGCCACAAATGAGGGCACGCGCCAAGCGAGAATCGCAGATTAGTATTAGACGGAAAAATAAAGCAATAATTATGTAAAAGTCGAAATTACTAATTAAGTTATTAGCAATTATGTATATTCCTATGGATCTACTTTCTTAAGGAAATACACAATTATAGAGCTTACACATCATAATGACGGCGACAAGTTTATGTTGATACATTTAAAATACATTCATGCATTTTGCGACAATTAGGATTTATATTAAATGCATTTTTCGATCATTAAAATATGTATAAAATCGTTTTACAATTGCAGATTTTTATAAAGTAAATTAGAGTGATGTATTCTGCCGTGTATGTGAATTTATATAAATTTTAATGATCGTCAAATAATTTAAACGGATTGCTGACGTATCAGCCAATTATTATCTTGAAAAAAACAATTTCTTCTTTAATTGTTGGGAAACAATTTACTCGATCCGTTTCTTTCACAGCACAAATAAATCTTCAAAATAAAATTGATCTTCATCGAGAAATTAATATTTATAACAGATATTTTCCTTTTCAGACTGAAACAATACTGGACATTCCAATGGATGCCTCGGAAGAGTCCGATATCTGTCACATCGATATGCAAGCAGCTGTTCTGGACGCTTCCGAATTATGTGAGTAATTCCATTAAATTTTAATTAAACTAAGAAGAAGTTTTGTTAAATTTAAAATATTACCTTGTTCTTTTTACGGCAACTATGTTTGGTTTTATATAATATCTCTTTTCTGGGAATATTGTAACGAAAGTTGAAATGGAGTTGTGAGGAAGCGATATCTAATTCTTGAGAAAGTGTATTATTATAGATTTTTAATGAATCTCTTTCTATTAAAGATATACTACTAGTATTGGAAATAACTACGCATTATCGCATTACGCATTCATACTCAAGCTGCTACTAATCGTGAGTGCCTGAGTATATAACATGCGAACTTTGTTCGCATGTCGCATCTTCAATGAGAAAATACAGAAAGAATATTGATTCAGAAGCGATTATTACATTATTTGACCTTTTCAACTTGACGTGTGTGAGATTGTCGCGACTTCCAACATTTAATGCTGCTCATAATTCCTCTATCTTTTTTTTTATCTTACGCTTGAGGTGATATAAGCCGGCATTCATAGTCGATTCTTATATCTAAGATCGTCTTAAGTATGGTCTTAAAATGAATCAATCATAGAACATATTAGCATCTTAATCCAATATATTAATATAGGTTGGAATTTTACTTTAGTAGCATTCGGATGTATTAAAAAATGACTCATTTACATTTAAAAATTTTTTTAGATTCGATTGAATTGAAAAATTCTTATTTAAAATTTTGGATTGAGAAATATTCATGATGCACTGAAAAAGCTGATATTATTTGCATATTGAAATGTATCCCGGTAAAAAATTTTTCATGCATGAATATATATAAAATATATATAATAAACACAAATATTCATAAACATGTGTAATTATATATGTATGAAAATACATGCTTATACATATATATTTCTTTTATAAAATTACTTTTTAGTGTAATAGAAATAAAAATAGTAATGTGAAAATATTAAAAACAATTAAAAGAGTAATTTTCATACTATTCGCTTTAGAAAAAAATCAAGTTTGAAGAAATGTAAAAAAAATTACTCACGTATAATTGTATACAAAAATATGCATAATTGTGTAAAATTATGTACAATTTTTTTTATATTTTTCCGAACTAATTTTTTTTCTAAAATGAATAATGCGAAAATTATTCCTTTTAATTATTTTATATTCATAAACATGTAT
>NW_017305071.1:374521-378044 GCF_001594115.1 Trachymyrmex septentrionalis
AAATATCCATTTATATATATTCATGCACAAACAATTTTTTGTCGGAATAGAAATGTACTTCATGCAAATTCCTATAAATTCATAAAAATCCATTCGGATTGAAAAGGATTCAATGTTTGTGAATGCGTATTTCTGAAAATCTATATAAGTCCATTTTAATTCATTTCAAGCCATTCCCGTTTACTAGGAAGACATTATTTAAGATGATCTTGAAATAAGAATAAACTATGAATACCGGCTATAGTCTTAAGGCGTATAATAGCAGATAACGATTCTCGTTCTTATTCTTTCTTTCTTAAGTTTTGTTTTCCAAGTGTACATGCTAGTTTAATGCACAGAAATTCTCTTCGTCCTGTCCTTTGCTTAAGAATAGGATCTAAAAATAAGTTAAACATAAATAAGAGATCGTTGAGATGCATAATAAGAAAGAGTTTTGCTGCACGTGGCAGTTAACTATAATTGCAGCATGAGTCTTGTTTTATTATTCAGAACTAACAAGACTCATACATTATTGCTCTCCGATAGTAACTCATGTTGTATCTAACATATTGAAACTTATTTGCGCTGAATTCTAAGGTCAAATTCATTTCCACAATTAATTTGCATTCGGACTTTGCTTCAACACCTAGTGCGGACTTCAATTACGTCATTCAATGTTGACAGATTTTTTTTAGGTAAATTTTAAAATCTACCGCGTTAAGTTTAAGGACAATTGCTTCAGACTGTTTTTAAAATCCGTTCCACTCCCACCCTTGAATCACCTTTCGCACAACTCGCGAACTCGCTTTAAACGATCAAAGATCCAGTCTCGAATCCGACAACCTCGACACAACATTCGTTGAATTCGAGTACGAAGTGCAGAACATAACAACGGCGACGGATTAGTATAATAATAAGTGCGCGCGCGCGCAGATCGTCTCGCAATTTGTTCAAGGATTTATTTTTCTCTTACGGTCGTGGATTACCTCACAGTATATATTACTTGAAACTAACGTGTACATCAAATAGTAATTGAAAGATTATCTTTCTATGTGAAATGTCGAGCGGTTCTATGGATACGACGAAAACCGAATGTGTAAAAATAAACGTGCAGCCGACGAATCACAATGGTACGTTCCTATCTTTACATCTTTTTAGAGCGATCACTTTTGTGTATATTCGGCAAGGTTTTGTCAGTGCCCTTGTCACCCCGAATTTTAAATTAGGACACGTTTCGAAGCGCGCGTTTCATGATTATTAAAGTCGTCGCGTGATTGTTGGCTGGTAATAATTTAATAATTTATTTTTTATGATAATAATGTATAACTAAATGTAACAATTATACTATATGTTCTCTAAATTCTTTGAAATGTCACTTTAAACAGTGAAAATTGAGCCAGTCTTAAAAAAGAATTAGAATAGTTATGAGATTTTTAATTTTTAAGAGTAAGATTCACTCTAAAAGTTTTATAACTTCACATAAAAAATTATATAAATATATATATAACAAATAATATCGTTTTCTTACTTCAAAAGTGACGATCGTGATAGAAAATTGCGTGGCTGCTCTCTGTACCAAAGATTCGAGTTTAAATTTACCTAGAACACACATATCAGATTTTATTTGATCGTTATCTCTCTAAAAGCAACGACAAATAACCGAGAGTATTTTTGCCATGACAACCTCTTCTAAAAGACTAGATTCTTCGAATCATTAAAAACTGTGGCTCACATATGTATTGTATATTAGAAAGTGGATACATGTAGAAGAGTTCACCATGTTTCTAACAAGAGATAATCGAGAAGAAGACTTGAAAAGTGACACAGAAAAACTTAAAGAGTTAAGTTTTTCAGAAAAAGGAAAGAACTATTTTTTTAACTTAACAGAGAAAATTATTGACTAATTAAATTATCGATAAAAAAATACTCTTAAAAACATCAAATGTCATTTTTCTCATTTTCAATAATAACATGGATCAGTGAATCAATAGTATATCAAAAAATGAGATAAAAATTACAAAAGAGTAAATAAATAGTTCAATAAAATATTTATAATTTTATCAGCACCTAGTGAATTTTTTTTCACTTTTATAATTTCATCTTATTTCAAGATAATACACAATTATATATAATTGATCCATAGAAGCATAAAAAAGCCAGCGCTAAATATTTTATGCGTAAACAACTTTATTGATTTGTATCTTACAGTAACAACAAACGTTTCCGACTTTTCTATTAGATCATTTTCAGTATTTCAAATTAAAAAATTAAAAAATTACATTATGTAATTTCCTGAATTATACGAATTCAATTATATTATTATATCGTATAAATAAAATGGAAATTAAAGACAAAACCTATTAATGTATACATATCCTTATTGTTCTTAATTTGTCTTTAATACGTTAAACAAATTCTATTAATTAATTTAATAGTTCTATTCGTATTACTTAATATAAATATAAATAGTGCCGATTAAGTTAATTAATTCCCAGCAAACAAGAATGGATTGAAATTTTTTTCTATCCGAATGCACACACACATATTTTTAATAACGAAATACTTTTTTTTTTTTTGGATTTAATTGGATTCAATTAGATTCAATTGGATACAATTGGATTGAAAACAATATTCACAATGCACAGAAGAAGCTAGTATCATTTTACGATTGAAAGGCATAGAGACATGCTCCATACAATTCCTATAAATGAATAAATATGCATTCAGGATTGAAAAGCATTCATTTTAACATTCGTGAATCAATATTTGAATGAAAATCTGAATCCATTTCAATTCATTTCAATTCATTCTCGTTTGCTGGGTTCGGAATTCGGTCAAAGATCATCCTCAAAAAAGATCTTTCTCGAAAAATAAGAAACATTGAGAAACTCGAACGTCTAACATCGAGAGTAGATCAAATACCGGCTAATGTAACTTCATCGCAGAAAAGATTACAGATAGCGCCGTGGAAAAAGAAAAACTTATCGCAAATCGCAAAAGCGAGCGAGAGGCTTCCGGGAGAAAGTAACGCCGTAACACACCTGTGTTACCTGGAAACACTCCATGCAGGGAAAACGAACCATTTCCCCGAGACTCGATTCGTATTTTCACCCCGCGAACCGACCTTTGAATTCTAGTAATTCTACCCTTCACTTTCGCCCGAGCCCCTCCATCGCCTAACCTCTCTTGACACGTGGCGTCCTCTGGCAGTAAACCGTCGCACTGCTCCCGAACGAAACGCACTGTTTTTTTTGCTGATAAATTCGCGCACAATCGCATTGTCGCATCCGACAGTTGTCAGTTACATTGTTACCTTTACCCCCCGCGACAACGCTCTTTAACTTCTTCACGCTCCATCGCAAGGAAGACCACCTTCTCCACACTTCCTTTACCCCACTTTTCTGGAGTACAGAGAAATAATCAAGATACGTACGCAGTGTATACTTTGATCTGTTACGTAGCATTTGGAGGCTTAAACAGTAAGGGAGTTAGTATGTAGTAGCGCACCGATCCCGCTACAACACACAACTACATCACGCGGGAG
>NW_017305071.1:378144-408717 GCF_001594115.1 Trachymyrmex septentrionalis
TAGTAAGGGAGTTAGTAGCGCACCGATCCCGCTACAACACACAACTACATCACGCGGGAGTGATCACCAACTTCGTGTCCCGTTTAACCTTTTATTGTGAAACTGAACAATTAGGCGACGCCTATAGACGGTCCTGCAGCGTTCGCGAACATGGGTAAGGACGATCGCCCTCGTGATTTTGACATTTTTATTTCGTTTAGTGAACTCGTCTCTTTTTGATCTTTGGATCCGTAAAATCAACCATCTGAAACTGTGATCTTCTCTCCATGACCTCCTTTTGCCTACATTTCGCTCCTTTGGCCCTCGAATTCGTTTTCGATGAATATATTCCTTTGTTATTCATTCATATAAAATTATCGAATTTTAATGTGCCATTAAAATGAATGTGAAATGATACCGACATTAAATCATAGTTTTTATAAAAACAAAATGAAAAGTATTACTTCGTGATAAACGTATTTATAAAGAGTATTACGTGATAAAGTTTCTTTTGAATATAATTATTATGAATTACCGCTGAGATAATTAGCTGCTATATACAAATAAAACGATTGAAGATAATAAAAAGTGTACTAGACTTCCATAATTTTTTGTTATGTCGTATCGCGCACTTGTCTGCTGTCGTAATGATCGTGAATATGCAGAAATTATGTTAACGCGTCAATAAATTTGTCTCACTTTGCATTATGTTGAATAGCAGCGAAAAAGTTGCTAAAATTTAACTGCTTTACTAATTGAACTACTTTGCAACAAATGAATAAAATTGAATAAATTGAACTTTACTTTGTAAAATATTCTTTTTTATTAGCACTATTAGTGCGAAAAGAATACAATACTTTATTCATGTTCATGAACAAACACGAATTTATGCCTTCAGATTTCAATTTTTTTCTATCCAGCTCCTCTTATTCTGAAACGCCAATTCAGATAAATTAAAATAAATTGCAATTTTCAGTTCGATTTAATTTATTTTTTAATGTCGAGTATACATAATTGAAAAAAAATATACTAAATTTTAATAAATATTTACTTGAATAATAATCAGCTAAACATTTGCTTACTAATAAATAAATATTTACTCAACAAAGAAAAGTGATTATTAAATCAGATTAATTTTCTTGGTTTTTGTACAAAATAAATATATTTTTATATTTGGTAAATATTTAATTAGTGCTATTCAAATAAATAACTAACTAAATGTAGAATATTTTTTTCAGTGCACTTGTAAAAATAAATGTTATAAAAAAGGATTTAAAAAATATTAAATATATTTTTTAACATTAATAAATGTAATGACCATTTTCACCAATGTAGATCAACTTTAATCTCGATTCAATTTACTCTTTGTTTTCTAATACACTGAGAGAAAAATGTCAAGGCGAAAACAAATGTTACTTACGAAATTTGATTGTGCCGAAATATACATTTCTGTGAAATATATCTCATTAATTTAAAAAAAAAGTAAAATAAAATAGATGGCTTATTTGCTAGGAATAAAATTATATTTCACTAATATTTAAATATAAATATTTATTTCAATGAAATAAATATATTTCTCACACATATATTTTTGGGCATCTTTTTCTCAGTAAGAATTAGAAAAGATGAAGAGTCAGTTTATCTTAGAAGATAAAGAGATACATTAATTACTGTTGAAACGTCTGCAATAACAATTATTTATCTCTTAACTGGGCAAGAAGGTTCCAAAGTCCAGAGAATATAATATTTTTTGAATATAATCTTTATTCCTTGTTTTTATTTAATTGTTTGTAGTGTTACATTTTTCTTCGATTCGAGGAATTTTGCTAAGCTTAAATTTTATTATTGTCCAATATTAAAATTTGCATTTTGTTCCAAATTTTAATATCAGTCAATGATAGTAAACCAGAGATCGTTTTAGAGATTGATGAAAAAGACTTTAATTTAACTGTACAAATAGCTGTATCTTTGAAAAACTCTTTTTTTATGAAAATGATCGCTTCTGCCGGATCTTCTAAACACTGAATATGCAAATTTGTGCACCTTTTTATTTTATTATATCTTTATTTTTACCAGTCTAATATCTATTCTCTTTTCACTTTACGCTAAGGAAACATGAGAAAAACAGATCTCTACTGCAGAGTAGTGTTTAATTCATTTCATTTTTTGTCCATTTATTATAAAATAACCGTGCAATTTCAGCAACTTTCTAATTGTCATCTTATGTATGTATGTAAGATGGAAGTTGTCACACATCGAAGCAAAAAACACGTTTGTTTTCGTACGAGATTGATTGTTTTGCATGTGTAAATGTCCTTTCTCTGTTTCGTGCTCCCGCTAAGAAAATATTAGCACTGAAAATGAACAAATATACGCTCTCGGAAACGTTACATTGACATAAGATAATAACTTTCAGGATAATTTTCCTCGATTAAATTTTGACTTCACGCAGCTTCTAAATTAATTATTTCAAAATTATTCCGATTATTTCTTAAAAATAAAATTAACTTTTTATCTCTTTATATAGCAGCAATATTTAAAAATTTATTTTTTATTTCTTCTTACAATTTTTTTGATTTATAATGTTAAATATCCTTCTAATTCTCGAGTCGTTATCTCTTGTTCGAGTAAATATATTTATTAATCTTATCTGAAAAGTAAAGTATTTTTATATATCAATGTTTTTATATTTCGCGCTTTATTTAATCTGAGAGATAGCCTTCAATATTATACAAACGCATCTTTCTCTTCTATTAGATCTAGTTTTTCACTGGACCTAATGTATAAATCAATCATATTAATGAATTTTACAACAGTTGCAAAGCAGTTTTTCTGCTGAATGTAGTCATCGATATTAAATTAATTAAAATTAAATCTAGATTTAACTTGATATTCAAGCAAAAACTAAATTACAATTTAAAACTTACAAATCCATTGATAATACGATATTTAGTATTTGCATCTTTTTCATCTAGAACATGTTTAAAAATTTATCTTGTCATATATTTAAGATAAACATATTTTAAGTCCTTATAAACGGAATTATTTTGCTTTGTATGAATTATTATTATTTTTATAAGTTAATCACTTTTTACACTCGTAATAAAACGAATGTGAAGATTAAATCGATGTATAAATCAATTTAATTTACATAAATTGTTTTAGTACTTACATTAAGATATGTGTAACTTGGCCGAATATCTTATGTCCTATGCTATAATAAGTAATTGAAATCGAATAATCGTTGATTATTTATCTGAAATAATATATTTTGTTTCAGCACAAACAAATGATAAACAAATACCTATAAATTATGTTGATGTAAGTAAATTAATTGGATTTATAAGAATTTTATTTTTTTTATATTGCACATTTAATTAATTTACTTAGAATATATTAATTATATAAATCACACAATATCTTTTTTCTCGTATAGAAAAGCATTATTTGGATTAACGACTTGTTTACGTTAAAATGATTACAGTTAGTTCAGCAGTCACGGGATACGTTTAACAGTGGAAAGACAAGGCCGATAGAATGGAGAATCAAACAATTAAAACAGCTTATACTTATGTTAAGGGAAAATGCTTCAGAACTTACAGCAGCACTTGCATCAGATTTACGTAGGGTATGATTATGATTATAAGGACAATAGTTTTATTATTAATTTAATCGTATTACGTTTAATAATGTTCTATATTCGATGACTTTTTAGTGCAAGTTCGAATCATTTGCATTTGAAATCGATTATACAATCCAAGAAATTAAGTACATGCTCATGAATATTAAAGAATGGGCAGCAACAGAAAAGGTATAATCTGAATACGATTTTTGTAATGTAAGAATAGATTTTTTTTTATTCGTCAAATAACTTTAATAGTCTGGAGAATGCGAATATTAAAACTTGCAATATTTTACAGCCGCGCAAGTCATTGGCGTACTTTTTTGATGTAGTAGAAATCCGAAAAGATCCTTATGGAGTTGTATTAATAATGGGTGCATGGAATTATCCTCTTCAACTATGTATACTACCTATGATGGGCGCTATTGCAGCTGGAAATTGCGTGATTGTAAAACCGTCCGAAATTTCAATGGCTACGACGAAATTTTTATACGATACCATTCCGAAATATTTAGACACGGTACGAGAATATTTGTTTGTATTATAATTATTCCAAGACTCAAAAATTCATGAATTAAGATATTACAACTAAAAAAGTTTTTTTAACTAAAAAAAGATTAATTAATATGTATTTATGACTTTTATTTTATACAAAAACAGCAGCATTTTATAAAATCTAAAGGATTGATTTGACTGAATTAAGTTATATTTATATTAATAACGGTACTGGACAAAACATGTTGCTAAAATTATATATTTATTTATACAAGCTAATTTATTAGCAATGTCTTTATGGATCATACACGTATGATATACATATATTACAACAACGTAAACATTAATTTTAAATCTTCATATTTTACTTTTTATATTTAATTTTAAATCCTTGTATTTTTATAAACTGCTGTAATAGAAAATCACAAAAGTAATTATTTAAGTTTTGCGAGAGTTTTAATACCATAGCCATTTTTTATATTCGTGAATTTGCAATATCATGTACTTTCTAGGATATTCCATCATAAATTGCATAATTGTTTTTATTTCTTAAGTTAAAGGAGGTAGACTATGAAATTGAATTCTTGAATTGATTGTTATAAAGCACTTTGTTGCGTAACTCATGATAACTACGCATTGAAGAATGGAGAGGAAGTTTATTTTTCCTTTATTTTTCCTTCTGTATGTAATTACATCTTAATGTATTAGTTTAAAAAACACTATGATTTATATTCTAGAAGTATATTAATAATTCTTAATAAGATAAAATTACGTCTATATGTATGTTGAAGGTTTTTCTCATTGGAAAAAATAATGATATGATTCATGTTTATTGTAAGCAGGATAGTTGCCGTATGATACTCGGAGGAATCTCAGAAACAACAGAGCTACTCAAGCAACGTTTTGATTATATTTTTTATACTGGATCCTCTTCGGTTGGAAAAATCGTTCGGAAAGCTGCTAATGAGTTTCTCACACCTGTTACATTAGAGTTGGGTGGAAAAAGGTATCTCCAAAACATCGAAATACATATAAAATGCAATTATTTATATTCCTCAAAAAATTTTTTTTCCAAATGGAATTGCACTAAATAACACTGATTTGCAGTCCCGTGTACATAGATAACACAGTAGATATATCTATGGCAGCAAAACGCATTTTATGGGGTAAATGCATCAATGTAGGTCAAACTTGTATCGCACCCGATTATATGTTATGTACACCCGAGATACAGAAAAAATTTATTGAGGAAGCCAAAAAGATATTACACGAATGGTACGGTGATAATCCACGTGAGAGTCCCGATTTGGCACGCATTATTTCGGACAAACATTATCAGTAAGTTTTATGTCCAAATATTTAATATAATCGTTCATAATACAGATAATGATTACAATTTTTAAAACAGTTTACAATTTGATAAATTAAACAATAACAATTGTTTTCCCTGTATTTTAGACGGCTTGTCAATTATTTAAGTGATAAAAGCAAAATTGCTATTGGTGGCGACATGAATCCTGCAGAAAAATTTATTTCGCCCACAGTACTAGTTAATATCCAACCAACGGATCCCATCATGCAAGAGGAGATATTTGGACCGTTATTGCCTATAATAAACATTAATAATGCGTACGAAGCAATAAATTTCATCAACAATCGGTATGTTATTTAATGGCGATATTAAGTGATTATGAAAAATGAATGCGCGTAATTATTCCCTCCGCATTTGTTTTTTTTTCTTTTTTTGTTGTTTTTTTCTATCAAAACATTTTAATTCATTCGAATCTTCTTTATAATCTCTCACTCACAGAAAATTTCATTCTTCGCGCAAATATAATCGAAAAAATACTGTGAGGTGAACTTTTACCTACATTCTTTAGTTCACTTGTATTTCACTTCACGATTTCACTATTGTACGAGGGAACGGCACGAAGTAATTAGTTTTTCGCATCTAGTGAAAGCCCACTTGTACTGTACGTATTTTCCACGAGCAAGGGGGTACAAGATCTAATTATAGACCAGGTCAGCAGCGGAGCCGTGTGTGTCAACGACACGGTATTACAATATGCCGGTGAGTCCGGATTTTAGGTGACGGAACTATTATTTTTATCGGGTTTAGTTATTTATTATTTAAGAATTTCGGTGAAAGGAAAACTTTGTTTTAGAGACCATCAAGTCCCTCCACAATTTTTTTGCATTTATGGTTACGATTCAGATTTACAATGCTATTTGGTTTTTTTTATATTATTTGTTTTTTAATATTTGGTCTATCGAAATTGACAGAAAAACTCTTTTTTCTTTCGGAAAAGAATGTAGATGCTGCAAATGCGATTGAATAGATATACAAATTAATTTTTTAATTCTGCTTATAGGGAAGTATGTTTTTTTTTTATGTTTTTCTATGCATAATGTTTTACTTATTAGCATGTGAAAGATTTTATTCTTTTCTTTAATTAAAACATATTGCATGCGCGTTTCCTTCTTTTGGTTTAGGTTGGTTTAGGTTGGTTTAGGTGAAGGATGACTGGTGAAGAAATAGAAGAACTTGATCTTCCTTTTCATATTATAGATTTCATACTATCACACATAAACTATTCACATATAAATTATTCATATATATATATTCATATGTAAACTATTCATATATAAATTATATATAAATTCATATATAAACTATTTATATATAACTATTTATAAAAATTAATTTTTTTTTATTTCGAATGTGTTTGTGTTTTACATATTTTATATTATTAAATTAATAAGACATATACTGTACAAATAAAATGTACGTATACCTGAAAATGGTGATGGCTGTAGAATTATGAATATCTATATCCAAGTACTAACATGAAATTGACATTACGAAGAAAAGCTAGAGCCACATATCATTAATGTAAAAACTGATATGTAAACTTGATAATCTGCAATTATAATGTCTTTTTTGAATATTCATTATTATTAGCAACGCGCGAATGCACGCGAACAAACACACGTGCACATATTTCATGTGCGTATGCATTTACAACACATATAAATACACATGTCACAAAAAGAAATGATACTGATGTTCTTACATTGATTATTTAACATACAGGGAGAAGCCATTATCGTTGTATTTATTTAGCCTGGATAAAGGAACTATATCTTTATTCGTTAATAATACGTCTAGTGGCAGCGTTAGTGTCAATGATACGATATTACAAGCAGCAGGTAGTTTTTCTAGTAATGTTATAAAAAGTTTCTTTTATACAAATTATTTGACTGTTATATTCTGTATCCTGCTTTTTTTTCAAACAACATTATGATAATTATTACGTTACTTCTATATCAACAGAGAATGTTATTAGATGTGGCATGCTTTCTTTAGATTGGGTCGCTAAATGTTGAATGAGTAGTATTCTGCAATATATGTTTTTATTTTTATTCTATTGCTTAATTATATTAGATATTGCACGAAATCTACATTCTCCGTTGATTTTAAAATAATTTAAGAAATGGTAATGGTAATGGAATTGAACACTCACACCCAATAGACGAATATTAAGAACATAATATACAATGTATGTATAAATGTATTGCTATATAATATTGCTATACATACTATTGATCTTTAAATCTGTGTGGAAATGGGAGTTTAATGGTTGATTTTTATTGTTATTTAAAAATTATTGCATTCTTAACATTTATTAAAAACTGATACTCTTATTCCTTATTAAATTCTTTTGAATCTATGATGAATCTTTTATACATTTTAAATATTTTTATTATTAATATTTGTAACATTTAATTATTCTTTTATTTATAATTTAGAACTATTAACATAAAATCTTCAATCCAAATTGATTAAAATAATTTACAAAATTATAAAATCTAAAAGCGATAATTACGAGTTTATATAACCATCATTAATATTAAATTATCGTTTTCTCTTTGTTACATAATTCCATGCATTATTAATGTATATTATTTTCTCAGTTGAAACTCTACCTTTTGGAGGAGTAGGTTATTCTGGTATAGGAGCCTACCATGGAAAATTCACATTCGACACATTCACGCATAAGAAAGGTTGTTTGATTCGGAATTATAACAAAATTGCAGAAATCATGGCCAAGTAAATAAATTCTTTTTTATATAATAAGATAATTCTATATTTTAAGCTATGAACACATTTTAATATATTAATATTTCAGTAATATTTTGGTTTTAAGCAGAAAATATGTTTTTTAGGTCTCGTTTTCCACCCTATTCCGATGCAAACTTGAAGTTGCTCCAACTTTTAACCGCAAGAAGACCTAGTTTGCCCCTTTTGAAGTATATACCGCATGTACTTATGTTCGGTCTCGGGGTGCTCGCCACATTTGGAATCAAAGCTATAATGAAGGTACAGAAAAGATATTAAACCGCATATAACTCATTTTATGTTATACAATAATATAAAATGTAAATGGGCTAATAGAATAGTTTATTATCAATGTAAAATTATTGAATAAAATATATTTGCATAAATAGTGGTTTAGTTGTGCGAAAGATGGTATAAGAAGAGCAAAGAAAGACCTAAAAAATTATCATGATTCAAAATAACATATAAATTTTCGGAGAGCGTTAATATAATTATTTAATATTGATTTATATTTTCATAATTAAGGTAAAAATGAAATTGCGTGTACTGTGTACAGTTATAAAAATGATTGCTTTTTAGAAATTGTTTAATTTTTGTGAATGATATTTGGGTGTTTTAATATAGAGATTTAAAATACAATATTTCAAGTAACATCAATGTGTATTTTTTTCTATATGTTAATCAGTAACAAAACAATTCCATTGGATATCACGTGAATTGAAAAAGAAAAAAACAAAAAGAACAAATGCGTATATTGTTGCAGGAATATAAATACATGGAGGAGTAGTTGTATCGCCATCGATATCACGCAGCGTCTTCAAATGCATCCATAGGATACACTTTCTAATTTATATTATAGTTAATTGCTTTTTACGATTAATCTCATAACACAATGATGGATGTAAAAAGTCTTGTACAATATTTTTGGTTTTACATATACAAATTGTTTATACTTTATATTAAATAGACGTTTTACCGCACATACATATGTATATAAGGTATGTTAGTGTTTTTATAAAGAGATCATGTTATAGTAAAAAATGAATATTTTTTAATTGGATAAGCTCTAATGACTTAAAATAAATCTATTGTTTAAATCTTTTATTTTCATATTTTGCGCCTTTTCTTATATGTGATAACTTTTTTTATATTCTGTGATACATCGCGACGTTTAAAAAAAGTTTAGCCTCATGTTATTTTTATTAACATTCATTGCTCAGAAATAAAAACAATTTAATAAGTTTTTTGTCATTAGTATAAAACGCATGATGTATTCCTGTATCATGATGCAATACGATTGAAAAACTTATCGCATACGGCAGTTAAATTGGTGTTCGATATTACAATTATGGCCGGTATTCATAGTCCTTGTATTCAAGATTGTCTTAAGTTCAGCGTTCATGAACCAATCAGAGGACATTTTAGCATCTTGAAGGATCCTCTATATAGAAGTCCTCTATATAGAAGTGGAGTATTAAGTCATAGGAAACTGACCAACTCTAATCGAATATTTTGCTTATATTTGATGGTGGTTGGTTTCCTACAACTTAAGACTCCACGACTATCTATGATTTTTATGTAGAGACGATCTTGAAGACGGTCTTGAAATAAGAACCAACTATGAATACCGGCCTATAATGTAATGAATTTGTAATAAAGCTTTGTTCGCGTGGCTTGAAATTCCTAAAAATGTTTACACTTAAAAAGAGATAAATATATATTGAGGTGTTGAAAAGAAAGAGAACGAAGATCCTAAGTGTAAAAAGTGCAAGCAACGCGAACAGACCGAATGTTTTTTGAGATACACGACGGACTGGTCTCACCAACTCCGATTAACTGTGATTAGTCAACTCTGCTGAACAGCAAATACAATTGATCAGTTCCAATGTAACAATTAATCAATTATGTCAAAGCCGTGATCGGATTCATACTGACAACGCTCATGAGCATCGTTTGTCGTCGTTTAATATTTGACAAACAACAGGGATGAAATGATTTTTAAGCGTGAATCGGTCAAGCTAATCGCAAGTTTGTTGCGACAGCTAATTTGAAGCTTGCATTTTGAAATCATCGCTTTATATTGGCAATCGCAACAAACTTGCGATCAGCTTGCAACTAATGTAGAACCGGCTTAACATAACTCTAACCTCTAATTTATTAATCTGAAGCCTATTCTATAATGTGCTCTTTGTTTCCTGTTTCTTGCTTTTTACCTTTTGCCTTTTTCTCCTTTGCAACTCTTTTATCGACAGTTGTATTTCTTGCTATTTCTTCTTTCTTTCAAAGTTGGTTAACTTTTACCTCGGGCGATGTAAAACAAAAAATTAGATAAGAAACAAGATGTCAAAAAATAGTAAAAAGCAAGAAACAGGAAACAAAAAGCACGTTGTAGAATAGGCTTTATTGACTAAAAAACAATGTTTTTAGGTTTTTGAAGGTTTAAAGTGTATATTGCTGATTAGGAATAACTCCAAGAACTTTCCAATTTTATTAAAAATATAGTTTGCAAATAAAAAATGGAAAGGAAATAATATCGAAAATGTATAATGAATTTGATATATAATAATATTAGTAATTTGTTGTAATTTTCGCTATTATCCAGTGGATTTAATTTGAAAGTACATATAATCTGGTTATGCCATAATTTTCTAATTAATTTTCAATATAATTACATATTGTCGTATTTCATATTTATAAATTGTTGATATCGCAATATAAATGTAAGTTCGTTTTACTAGTCCAAAACATGTAAATAAGATCATCGAATTAAAAAATGAAATTATATAATGTAAAATATATAAATGTATGAAAGTGAAGTGGTATCATATTTCAGTATCATACGTAAAATATGTACAATACACAGGATACGATACGTTCCCAATCCTGGCCCTACGTGCGTTTTTTAATCGGTTTTTTAAACCGCGGATTTAAATCGGTCGTCAAGCTTCGAGATATCGATTTGTGCCGGGAGTCGAAGAGAATCGAAACGGTTCGTTAATTTTCGCCAATTTTCGCTAGATGAGAAGTTCCGTCACGCGAAATCCTCGTGCGCATCCGATAACCTGCGCATAATTCTGTGCCAGTGTGTGCATGCGTCATTCTTTCACGTTTGGGAGTAACACATTGACGTGCTTCTGATCAGACCGAGCAATAAACATTATCGCACAATTACGTGAGTATGAACAAGTTAATGACCGGCGGCTAATGAATCATCCGCTAATTTACTGAATATCGATGGCCACTCGGTGTTACGTTACTCGTCGCACCACGCCAACACTGACAACGCTCCTGTTTTCTATGGGATTAATTATGTAATGTGTTTTCCCTGAGCGTTGACGACATTAAGGACATTTCATGCCACCGCCGTTGGCTGCTATTCTATTCACTCGAATAGACGTGTAAAGTATATTACTTAAAAAAAAAATAAATAAATAAATAAAAAAAAAAGAAAGATTAGTTCGCACGCTGAAATTTCGCGTAGCTCATGATTTGTTGTAATACGATTTATCGCCCGCGTGACAAGGCCTTGAACAATTAAGTGTATGAGGCATAATTGACGGTCTCTTTTCTCGGATTGACTTTGCATCCTATAAATATCTGTTTGTACATTGCAGAAGCAATGGTGGCCCATACCGTACTCCTGGACTTCACAGTGTCCAGTAGCGTGATCGCCGATATGGAGAAACGATCGGGTTTGAAATCGGCGATTGCAAACGTACTGGCAGAACATTTCACCGGTCTCAAACCACTGACAGAATCTAACATCGATGGCAGTTTGCTCATTTTATATACTGGACCAAGAGGCAGTCTAATCACTGTTAGAGGGTACACAGAGGGTCTGATTACATTAAACATCGAGTATTACAAGCAGGACGACCAAGAGGCGCTCTTAACTTTTGAGGTATGTAACAAACTTGATAAACAATTTGTTAAGGATGACAGGAAATATCTGTTGCAAAGCAAATGCTAGTGCTTTTGATAAACACTCCTTCTAAGCAAGGTTTTTATCAAGGTCTTAAGAAACAAAATAAAATGAAGATAAATCAAAATATAAATAATAGAGAACATACAGTCACAACAATAGATGTTTAAACGAAAGTCATATATTTAAAATTGTCATATAAAAACATAGACATTTCCATCAAGATTTGGCCATCATCAGTACATCAAAATGACAAAGAATTAATTAATTAAGCAATGATTGCTAGTCCAAAGGTTGGTACAATAATATCAAAATGACAAAAATAAAAAAATACATAAAACAATGATCACTAGTCAAAAAGATGATAAAATAATTTTCCAATCGCTTATTGTAAGAGTTAACTGAGTAAGTTGAAGTCCAGAAAATGAAATTAACTAATATTTAAAACGCTTCTGATCGAAACGTCTACGTTTTTGTATGATAATTTTAATATATGACTTTTGTTTAAATATTTATCGTTGTGGCTGTATGCTTTCTATTATTTATATTTTGTATTTGTGACCTTCAAACATTTTAAAAAAGATAAATCAAATGGCAACTTATCAATTCTCAGAGAGAAAGAAAAAGTAACTAACATATTTTTCATTAGAGAATTGCAACAAATCTGACAAATTTAATTACGCTTGGCGTATCAATCGTTACGTGATAAAACTTGAGATTAAAGTAAAACATGAAACAATAAAATGCAGGATGTTAAAGAAATAAGTTCAAGACTTAAGGGATATAATCATGCTTATAAACTGAGTAAAAAAATATTTTATACAGTTTGAGAAATTGATCTTATTTAAATTAAAAATAATTTTCTGTTTTAATAATGTAAGTGCGACTTGTCTTTATTAGGAGTTAATGCCACTATAATTACAATTATTTGTAGATAAAAATATTAGTTATCATATAAACTTAGAAAATAGAAGTGTACTGTTAATCTTAAAGTTTATACAACAAAATATATTTTTTTGTCAGACATTAATTTTATATTGATAAACATTTTTGTATCAATAAAACGATTTATAGAATGCATAGAATCGAGTTAACATGTTCAAGTTTACTTCATCGTGGAGTGATTATAATTTTTTTTTATTTTTGAATTAAGATTTTTAATCTGCCTGTAATTGATCATTTACTTGTCTTTATTTGCATTTGCTCTTAACGATCTGAAATTGTTTATTTACAGAATAAATATAAATTTTTTCAGTATTATGAGGAACAGATTATCTTATCATATTTAACTGATAAGATAGTTTTTATATCTAGAGAGTAGAGAAAATGCACATTACGTTAAGAAGTTTATTTTTCGATTGAATATTCTTTACTCAGTTTCTGAGCATTAAATGTATCTATCAGTCTTGAACTATGTATTTTAATATCCTATACAGAATTTTTTTTTATAACGAAAATTGGAAATATGACATAACTGACAGAACGTTGTAGCAGTGGCGATACTTGGAAGCTGATGTTGCCATGGCTTTGAACAGCCAGCGCAGCAAACGTTTACCGCCCGTAAGACGAGGAACCATATATGACCTCTATCTGACACTATCAGGTAGAAAAATGCTTTCCCTCAATTAGATTTTGTGTTCCTCGTTTACTTCTCCTAACACAACTACATACTTTACATACTTGTAGATTTATTTCGTGAAATATTTGGCATAGAGAATTACAATATTGCTATTGACTGTTACTAATAGATATTTAGGATAGGCCGCTTGCCAGGAATGCTGATTTAATTTTATTTCCAGCACTGTTACGTTTAGCCCAAATTTTTCTATCCAGCACTCAATTCATTCATAAAAAAAAAGTGCCATTCATTCAAATATATAATATTTGAATGTGTCTTTATAATTATTCTCTTGCCTTTCTTCAGTCGTACGAATAAAAGTTCTTAGACGACTGTTGCAATGCACAGGGCGTATTTCGTTATGAAATCTAAGAATAATTCGCTATGGAAAGCAATCAAAGAATCTGATGTAAACACAAACTTCTATACGAACAATTTAATTTCTGTCGGAAGTACATATAAACACAGCATTATTATTATTGATTTCTGTTATCTATATTTTTCTTTCTCTCTTATGTGTATTATAAATTAAGATTCCGTTTAATATTTCATTCCGTGGAACACAATATTAATTAAAAATTTTGCCATTTAGAATTAGAAAATATATACGTATTATTTTTACAGTATATATTTATGAAATTTAAAATATTATTTTCATAATGGCTTATTTCTTTTTTTTGAAATATATTTCAATGTATAAATCCTTAAATCCCGAAATTATTAGATTCTTAGATTTGTACACTGAAAAAAAGTCTTGTTGCATTAATTGAAAAATTTTTTTTTTGACTCAACTAAAAAGGTGCAAATCAAATACTTGTTAAATCTATATCAAACATTCCAATGAAGATAATAAAAAATTCAATTAACCGGAATTCTAATGATATGATCCGAATCCGTTTTATTTATACTTCTTGTTGATACGATTAGAATATTTTATGTAAGTTTTTTTGGATCGTCACTTTTAATCGTACGGCTCCGTCATACGATAATACTATCATACACAGACACAGCTACCTTTATCATGATCCGTTTTTTATCGCTTGTTACGTATCATTTTGTTGGACAAAAATAAGCCTTGCCATATATCATGGCTTGCCAGATTAACACCTTTTTTTAGCTTCCTTAACAACAAGGAGTGTAGCGCTTCCGTTTTACAAGATAGTGTCTTTGTTCTGTTCAATTCTCATTGGTTCGGCTTGATGATGATAATGATGATGATGATAATAATCATGATGATGGCGATGGTGATAATGATGATGATGGTGATGATGATGATGATGGCCGGTTATGATAGTTGGCCAAGGAATTGGAAACGGCGTTGCAGACAGCAGCAACCGCTACACGGTCGCACACGCTTACTCCAATTAAACGCGGTGGACCCTTTGAGAGATACTATCCTACCGCCGGTGAGTTTTTATTTATAATTATGTTTACGGACCAGCTAACGATTCTTACAACGGAACTGCTTGTACTTAAGGAACACGATCCAATTGGAAAATTAATATTATATATCGACTCGTAAATATTAATGTTGTAAATGTCCTCTGCAGCTTTGTCTTTTGTAAACAGTATGTTATGAATTAGAAGACCATGTTAAAGTTATACTCGAAGTGATTAAGATGAAAACTCATCAAGAGCTACACACATACACAAATTCATATAATCAATTTTAAATGTAATATTCATAATTAAAACTTTAGGCTTTCTTACAATTTCTATGATTCTAGACGCATCTTACTCTCATTAGTAATATGCACCTGTGTTCGGCTCGGTTCAGTCTGGAACGTCTCTCCGCGTTAATCCCGAGGACATTATTTGTTCTGTTCTTGCATGACAAAGTTGCGCCCGTTTTTAATAGTTAATTATAGTCTTTTACAACTTCCTCACATCATTTTTTCATCTGGTTATGATGCTAACGTTCCCATGCGTGTTATCAGCTTTGCCTTGCGATACCTTGTTTTTCTACTCTTCGCAATGTTTTTTAATGTATAGAAGCATGTTTTTAAATTAACATTATTACAAGTTGGCAACAAGTATTGCCAATAAAGATTACCCTTATTCAAGACGAACGACTGCTGGAATATGACATCGACAAGCTCGTGTTTGAAGCTAGATCACCGTATCAGAAGGTACAAATAGTGCACTCCAAATCGCTAGGAAACCTGCTGGTACTTGACGAACTGCAAAGTAAGTCACATTATGTTATAGCTGTACTTATTATTTATAACTTACTAGAAATTTTTCTGTAGACATGTCCGAGGCAGATCTCATATACACAGAAACGCTGATGCAACGAGGGAAAGAAAATTACGCTGGTAAGGAGATAGTGATACTTGGTGGCGGTGACGGCGGCCTATTATGGGAATTGTTGAAAGAAAAACCGAAATTTGTCACAATGTTGGAGGTATTTAAATTGAATTTTATACGTAAGTTATTTCATAAACGGAGTATACTATCTGCTTTTATGTCTTTTACAGATTGATGACATCGTTATGAAAGCCTGTAGCCAGCATATGCGGAGCATATGTGGCGACTGCCTAGATAAGAGAAAGGGCGATAATTATGAAGTAAGACCTTGAATTTTCATACACTTTAATTTTAAGAACCAAACATTTTCACAAATCTGAATATTTATGTTTTATTGATTTTTATAATCTCAAATTTATAGGAATAATAATAATTATCATCATCCTTATCATTTTTTGTAGATCATTGTTGGTGATTGTGTGAAAGCTTTAGCCCATATGATCGAAGAAGGACGACAATTTGATTACGTCTTCGGCGATCTGACGGACATTCCTATTAGCACAACGCCACATGGTGATGCCTGGGATTTTATTAGACTAATTCTCAACTCTTCCATGAAAGTGTTGAAGTCTACCGGAAAATATATGACGCATGTGAGTATCTTGATCAAAAAAACATTCAATTTATATTTATTGTATACTAAGTATACATAGTTCTTGACTTTAATTGAAATCTAGTTGATATAGAATCTTAATGTAAATATATGATATAAATTTATTTTATCGTTGTTTAATATTGTTTTTTTGAATATAGGGAAATGGTGCGTCTTGTCCAGAATCTTTGAAAATGTATGAAGAAGTCCTATCGCAATTGTGTGTACCGATCACGTTTACCAAAGATCGCGCTTTCGTCCCATCTTTTTTCGAAGATTGGATCTTCTACCAAGTCTCACTGAAATGATGGAGCAGAGAATATTCGGGCAGAACCTGGAGGAATCGGCCTCCTCACAGTCTGCTGCCTGTCTTATGACCCAAGCTCTACTTCCTAGTTTTAGCCTTATTAGTTAATGAAATTAGTTCCTGAGTGAGACGAATCAAACTATTACTAATTCATTTCGTAACATGTTAATTATTGACATAATTGTTTTATCTCAAGATTTTTTCAAAAATTTTCTTCAGCGTAACGACAACGTTGGAAGAGAATCCAAAAACATAATAGGTGGTAACAGAGAAAAGAAAAATATATATCTTTTTATAATATACTAGATAAGATACCTTCTCTATATAAATCATCAATTTGATTCTTTTATCATTATTTTTTTTAGAGGATTTAAAGTTCAGATTTAATTCAAACTGAATTTTACCTCTCGTCGAAATATATTTTCCTAATAAATTGTAACGATTTTTCGAGAATATCAATATTTTGTCTTTCGCCTAAACTGTTATCTAATTTTCTTCAAAACAAATAAAATTTTTACAGTTTAGAAAAAATAACATCCGTGCAAAAATTAAAAAATAAATATTTAAAAATATTTAATGATAACTTTATACACACACACACACACACACACATAATTTCTTCCATCGCTGCCTCAATGTCATGAATGGGAAATTATCTTATTCAACAAATCGAAGTATTCGAGTAGTAATGTTTTTTTTTTTATATGAAAGCGTAGTAAAAACTGCTTCAAAGTTTACTCTTGTTTTATCTAATATAAACTAGCGATACAATTTTTGTTATTAATCCTTTATTAACATACATAATTATTAAATATGAAAAAAATTGTAATTGTTTTACGCTTAATTGTTTCTTTTTTTAAATATATTTGTTTTATAGTAAAAGGATTATATTAGCAATGATAGATGCATGTTATTTTTAAGTTTTTCTTTCTTTGTATTTTTGTTAAATAGTTTTATCGCGGTCAGTTTGTTTGTCCGCAGAAACTTGTGCATTGATACATATATGTCGATGTATATCATGTAATATATATCGCATATATACATATGTATAAATACATTCTGTATTTTATACAGGCTCGATGTAAGAACGATAAAATTATATCGGCATAAATTATTTTTCTAACAAGCGTTTTCCTCTGATTTTAAACAATTGACAAGATAAATAAATATATATGCATTCAATTAATCCTAAACAGTATAAACATCTTAATACATATCGGTATAATAAGTTTGTATCGTCACAATAAAATTTTCGTAATGATTTCATAAATATATCATACATATATTGATACAACACAATAAAAACATTAATATTTAGAAATAAATTTTTATCTGCAGATTTTCATAATTTTTATAAAATTATAATTTTCTTACCGTTTTAATATTTATAAAGCATACGTCAGATTTATACAGTTTAGGATTAAAGAAATAAAACTAATAAGAAGTTATTTGTACGCGTGAGCATACAAATGTAAATTAATTGATTTTAAATTAAATTAAAATGATGAATATTTTTAATCATTGATTATAAGTGTTAATTTTTAATACAACAAAAATTTATTTATTCAGGATATTAATTTCTCATAGTATTAAATATAAAGCACATTTCAACATAATATTATCTGTTTAACAGTATTAGCAATGATAAAATGCAATAACAATAACCTTAGATTATTTGTTTAATGCTGATAGTTGATGGGGGGGAGGGGAATTTTAATAATTTGAAAATACTGAGCATTTAATGAATTAATTGATTACAGAATCTACAACTATATGCATACGCACAATTTAGTCATGTAAGTGGAGAGAAAATGGAATTATGATACGACGATAAATTAATTATTTACAACAATGTCGTACAATTGTAAGTTTTTATTTGTAAAAAAGATATCACTCGAAGAAATGATCGCAATAAGATTATTCACTTGCTGTCAAAATTCCTTGACAAGCATAGTTTCTATATAGACTAAAAACTTATACACGCTAAAATAAATACGCGATATTTTTAGTAGAATAAAAACAACTTTAACAATTATACATTTTGGATTTTTAAGCACATTTTTCAAAAGGGCACTAATCAATCTTTGTTTTAAGAACGGCGAAGTATTCGTTGTATTAACAAGGAATACCACATATTAAGCAACTGTGGTAGAGGTACTAAAGTTTATCGATGTACACAATAAATCTTTTACTCTCTCTCTCTCTCTCTCTCTCTCTCTTTCTCTCTTTGTCATTCAAAATTGGTATCCTTTCTTACATTCCTCTGTGATCACGGAAAAGCTACACTGTCCCTAATTTATTTTATGAGAGACTGTATAAATTAAGAATATCGGGCATGCAATTCTAAGGTAGATCAGCCTTTTGTTTGCTTTCCATCGTTTTGGAAACTTTGGCCCCAATTGAAACACAATGCAAGAATGTCTAATTTGATCGTCAAATATAATTATAGCTCATTACAGAGCTTTGCCTTTGATATCTCTGTAAATTGCCCGATTTCGTAAATCGCAGGCTCTATCTCAGTCTCTGCGAGTATCTGCTGCAACCATTGCTTTATCTGTACAGGATGCTCATCGTTTTTCTCTCGTTCCTTTGGAGATCTAATTATTTCGGAATCATCCTGATCTAAGACTTCTTTATCAAATTCTCGCAAATTAGTTTCAGTCGCTCCGTTTGTCAATTTATCTAGCTCAGAAGATTCTGTAGTCATACAAGACATCCCGAAGGACTGTACATTCTGCGAATATGATTTGTCAAAAGCGTGCAGTCCGTCCAAGGATACATGTGTCAGGCCAAGTTTGCGTTTTATAATCAAAAGCGGCGAGCACCTTGATATGGATAAGGTGTCTTTAAAAATCTTTAATGCATTGGCCTTTATATTATGCGAATCTCGCAGCTCATTATTAGTGAAGAGTGTGGAAGGCAGACTTGAAATACGCACAGTTCTGTAGTCAGATATAAAATCTTTGCAACGTGGAAGGCTCAGATGATCTCTGGCTTTTTGATCTGATGATTTGGTGATTGATTTGTCAAAACTGACATGATCCTTATTAGCATCTTGATAATCTGCAACTTTATACGGTTCCACATCCTTTACTGTAATACTGTTTGATCCATGCGTCTCAATATTACCAAACTGGCATATCCGTTCCTCTAACTCGTTCTTATCGTTCAGGACAACTACTGACGATGGCAAAAAATTTAATGAAGTCTCTATTAGAGAAAGTTGCTGCCTGTGAATAGCTTCGGCTTGTCGGAGCAGTTGCTTCTCTCTAGATCGCAGGAGTTTCGTTAGACCTTCAAAACAGCTTCTGATTTCTGCCTCGATCTGCAAATTGTATTTTTCTTCCGTAATTTTATAATTATATATAAAAATGAAAAACAGTTTACAACGATTATTTTAAGATATTATTGATATTCTATTTTGAAACATTCTATGTACTGTATTAACTATTGAATAAAAATTTATTTTATATTCTCTCACAGCATCTTTTATTACTATTTACAAATAATGATGTTATGAACTGTACATTGCAATACATTAAATTTATTTTTGAACACAACAATTAATTCAAATCCATCTTTAACTCTATATCTGCAATTTGAGTTTTTTTTTTACATAAACAAAATTTCATTCCCAAACAGCCTCACTTTTGCTAAAATTTCAATTTTTATTAAATAAAGATTTTCACATTTAAGTTAAAAAAACTAATAATAGAGATGTTGAAAAGAAAAACCCTGAATTTTTTTTAGTCTAAAACAAAAAATTTGGGCTGTAAAACAATTTGGACAAAAAAGATTCAGATTATAGATGGAGGGAGTAAAAATAATAATTGTATAATAATTGTAATAATTACAGAGGATAGTTAAGGATTTCCACAATGGGTTGGAAATCCATCAACAGGAAAGGAGAATAATTTCCATGGATGCTCCCATCTTTTGTCTCCAAATATAGAGACTTCAATTTAAAAATGCACATTACTTCGTATGTTCTGCTTTAAATGCCATGTACAATGACAACTCTTATCACAAAATAATATCGTTTATTACTTTTTTTGTAAAGTAATAAACGAAAAAAAAAAAAAACAGAAAACATACAAGCTGTGGTGCAGAGAAAAATACGCTATGGGATCTAGTAGATTTGCATAAACGTAGGGAGGTGCAGGTGAATTATCATACCTGAGCGGATTTCTCGTCCAAGAGTCTGCGTTTGTCCGCGATCAGTTTTATTCGCGACTGATTGTTCTCGCTATCGTCCAGCTGATTCTGCTTGCCTGTCATGTTGTCTCTCCACGCGGGTTCAATAACATAAATGCAAGCTCGACGGTCGACGATCCACAGCCATTGCAATAATGCAGTGCAATTTAATCGCGATGCCAATGTCGCTACTTTACCGACGGCGGCGGGCCCTCGCGAGTGAATTCGGCATTAAAACGGCACTAAGCGGCGCTGGTCGTCGATCGATCGACAGATGTCGCCGCTTGTGCAATCGGGCGTGGATGTACGAGTGGCGAGCGGCAGAGGGGGGGGGGGGAGACGATGCGTACGGTGTATGAAAAACGGTACAAGACAACGGGCAGGCAGTTTCGCGCGGCATAGCGCGGCTTGTCTTCGTGGTGTGTGCGGTTATGATCAAGTACGAGTATCGGCGCGCTTAGAACACACACACGCAAAGAAACACACGCACACATATATTTATACGTAAGAAAAGAAAGATATAGAGCGGGGCAGATCTCGCTCGTGTGTCTCGAAAGAAACGAAGAAGCGATTGTACCGAAAGAGATCGAGAAAGAGAGAAAGAGAGAGAGAGAGAGAGTGAGAGAGAGAAAGAGATTGTGAATCACACACCATCACACACGACGGAACGTGTCGGCGACATTAGGACGAGACTGGCGAGAGTACTATCTCTCTGTTTCGCATTTGTTTATCTATCGATTTCACTTGTGTATCACAAAGGCGCCGGTGCTACCGGACGCCCGGTGGCTTTTGCTCCAATAGGAAGTGGCCTTGCCCACGTCGAATACGCCGGCTCGCGGCGCGACCAAGATTCCCTTTTTTTTTTTTTTTGACAGCTCCGAGCTTCGAGGACCCGAAGGTCCGAGGGACGACGGCGACGCGGCATCTCGAACGTCTCCTCGCTCTAGACGACTTTGGAAAATTGGCGAAAGGTGTAACGCCAGTTTAGGTACGTACGCCTACCTTGCCTACGGTGCGTATGTATGCATGCGTGTGTGTATTGGCGCGCGCGCGCGCGCATGGCGCCCATGCAGGTATACGTGTGTGGGTTGAATGAAACGAATTTGGCACTCTCTCTTCGTGCAACGCACCCGCGCGCACGCGTGTGCGTGGATCGGAAATCATTCAGAAAGCGCACTCGAGACGACACGACCTGGATATGGGCAGGTTGCGCTAATACCTCGCGCACATCTTGTCGCGCCTGTATGTGTTTAGTGGTATTTAGGACCCGAACGGACGGTACGAGACTCCTCCTTCGCCGTACGAGCGTTCCCTCGCGCGTGTCTCCTCGCATTTTGCAAGCGAGAGTCGTTTTCACAAGGCGCACTCTCGCGATTTCACGCGTGATTTAACGGAATTCCCGTCATTCCCGTGTAAACTCCCCTCGTTGATTTATCAATTCATTAATGTTGCACATTTTATACCATGCTAATCTCAAGCCGGTATTTCTATATTTATAGCTTAAAACCGTTTGAAGTAAGAACGGGTCCGAAGTTTGTATGGAGCAATCGCAGAGCTCGTATTAGCATCTTCAAGTATTTACTTAAAGCTCTTGAAGTAAAAACCGACTATAAATATCGGATCTTAGGTGGTTAATCTTTCGAGCGGAGTAACATTATATAAAGTTGTATGTATAGTTTCGATATCGGCGTTGGAAAATCGGTTGAGAGGAGTAACGTAACGTTTGCTAAAAATTATTATTTATTTATTATGTACGTTTAGTTTGAATTTTGAAAATTATTCGATGCTTAAGCACATTTAACATTCTAATATTGAATAAATATTCGCTATTCAGTAGATGCCATTAGTTTCATTGCTAAATTGTTCTTTTCGAGGAAACGCTTGTTAGGCACGCTTTGCATTCTAATCTTAATTGTTAAAATACATATCGCTAGTAATAGATGATGTCGCTAATACAATAGATGATGTTATATGTAGACAATCATTAGTTTTAATTCACGGAATGTCACTCACGGAATTCTACATCAATGTCAATTAAAGAATCACTTTTGCATCGTATTTGCAAAAGCAGTAAATTTTAAATTAAAATTTATTTGCAAAACAGGTATTTTGATTATATTTATATTTTTCATTTCTAGTTTATTGATCAAACTTTGATCCTTCCAATTGAAAGAGAACGATAGTAGGAGTGGTTTGAGAACGGTGAAGTTTTTTTTTTTTTTTTTTTTAAGTATCCTTGACGTAGATTTCTTTTGCGTGACTTGAATCAATATAATTTCAGCGAATTTGCCGGTATAACAATTTGCGTCAATAATCCGGTGCTTTTTCAATACCGCCCAGTGATTTCGTTCTTCCGTGATGTGAAGACAAGGCAAATCATATAAATAAATGATACATGCGAAATCGGAATTCCGCGTAAGCAGAATTTTTTGAACTTGTGTGACAGTATAAAAAATATGCGACGGGATTTCTGGTCTCTCTCGCATTGATTCCAACATCGCGTGAGATCGAGAGTCGAACTCGGATTGGCGCGCTCGTCTCACGCGTGCGCGACGCGGCTGCGCGATCCGAACATTATAGGATCGCAAGTTGCACTTTTTTCGAGTGATATAAACTGGTATGAACTCAAGGGATGGTGTATATTAATCAGATCCCATGCCTCGTTCTTAACCTTAAAAATCCTAAAAAATTCAACCAATAAAATACAGATTTCAGTTAGGATTGGCAGCTCAGTTAGGATTTGACTGAATTTTAGTCTTAGGGTTAAGATCCGATTAATATTTAAGATTGTTTTAAATGTAATTTCGAAACACTAACTACGTTTGTACGTCATATTAGATTTCTGTCCGTTTGAGGGTACCCCATGACAGTCGGAATTTCGGAAAACGGAATCTGGGAAAAGTAATATCGTGGGAATTAACTAATCAGAATTATTGAGATGCATTACTATTCGTCTGCACATATATGTTAATATATAAGATTGTCGAAATTAAATTTTTATACGTATAAATATAAATATTTAAATAAGTTGTTTTTTTTTATTTTCATATTTAGATGAATGTTATTTTTGGTTTTATTAACTGGACATTTTATTGAAATTACGGGGGATGGATCAAATATAAACAAGAATTTTTTTTTATTATTTATTGGATGAGAAAAATATGAAAAAAAAAACAAATTATTTTTCTACATATGCAATTTTGACGAATTTCCTCGAATTCTCCGAATTTAAAAAAAAAACAAATGATAATCGCATTGAGACAAATCTTTCCATACGATTATCATTTGTTTGGACCACTGAAAGAAGAATTGGGAAGATAATACGATTCGTGATTGATGTCAGTGTAAAGGAATTCGTGCACAATTAGTTGCAAACACAATCTACTTTTTATGAAAACGGGATTGCTATCTGCCTATTCGCTGGCAAAAATATATTAATGTAACAGAGAACTATGTAGAAAAATAATAACTTGTTTTCTTATTTTTATTCTCGTCCAATAAATAATAAACAAAAATTCTCGCTTATACTTGATCCATCCTTGATCCGTATTTTACATTTATTATCAAACTTTTTTCAGTACGTTTATATAAACGATATCTCATGCCAGCAGTTAATAACTACGGATGTTACTAGACATGATTAATGGTGACGTATATATATGTGTATGATCATTCCATTAGCTGAATGGAATCTAAAGGCCGGTATTCATAATTGATTTCTTATGTTTAAGGTGGAACCAATCACAGAGCAATATTAGCATCTTAAGACATTAGTTCAAACTTGAAATAAGAACAGACTATGAATACCACTTATAAATATAGTCCGTTCTTTATATTTAAAATCGTATGATTTTGAGATATTGTACTATCGTTTTATTGAACTGATAAACATCTCCAATCTTGTATTTGAGATTGTGCTTAAGCACCAGTTTGAAAAGTACTGGTCGTAAGATTCTTTCCAGCCAATGAAATAATCGTACATTTCGAAATTTCGAGATAATAATTAAGTTAATCTGTTAATTGAGAATAATATATACTTAAATTTAAGAGCGGACTGTGTACAGACCATAGTCCGATCTGTTTGCATTTATCATAAATTTTTATTTTCAAAAAATGATTGGCTCAATGAAATGATTGCACAGCAAAATCTCGAGATCGTACTGGAGATAAAATGTGAGACAATAATATCATTTTAAATAAGATGATAATATTATCTTCATGAAACCGATACAGTCGTTTCACTGATTAGATGGATTCTCAAAATCATCTAACAAGGAAACATAGATGTCCTCTTTCGATTTTGATTTGCTTTTTATTTTGGATCAAAATAAAAAACTCATTGTTTTTAAATAACACACATTAAAAGTTCAAAATTAGAAGGGAATACTTCCGCGTGTTTCTTCGTAAGATTAGATTTGAAAGCGATTTTAAAAGATCAAACTGTAAATATTATCCATTAGACCTATTTTATATTTGAGATCGTTTTAAGTCTGATCTTTTTATTTTGGTCAACTAATGTAACAAGATATTAATTACAAAAAAAATTGCTAATCTTGAATAATTTTTTACTCAAATACTATCAATTTTATAGAAAAGCTGCAAGAGATAAAAATCATTTATTTTCTTTTCATAAAGTTTTGAGAATTTTCCAGAATTTTTTAATACCATACTTTCTCATGTTGATAAAAATATGCAGTACTAAAAAGTTGATAAAAAATACCAAACAAATTCTTAGAATTCTATGAGAAGAAAATAAATGAGATTTGTCTCTTGCAGTTTTTATGTAAAAAGTTAGAAGTATTTGAGTAAAAAAATTATTCAAGATCAATATTTAGCTATTTTTTATAATTAATATCTTGTTAACTATAGCAAAAATTGCAAAATGATAGAGGACTTTTCAACTCAGTTTAGTCCGCTCTATCTACACAAAAGCAATTGGCAAAAACTTTCGGGACATCCTCTGTGCGTACGTGCACGCGCGCTTGTGTGTATGCGTGTGTGTGTATAGCGATTTCGAGATCATAGACAATCTTAAATATAAAATCAGATTGCTCCTTGAATTTTCTATAATAAATCATTACCTGAGCTTTAAGTTTAGTGACACACCAAAAAACTTAAGCAGTAAAACGTAAGCAGTAAGCGAATTGACTAATTACAGTAAAGATCTAAGTGTATAAAGAACAGCCAATGTAATATGTTGATTTGTTTTTTCAATTTCTTATGATTTATGCTCAATATGTTGAGTTTTCTTACAGTTTGTTTTTTTGTGTGCCACGTGATCATAAAAATGACAACATCGGTTAATATTATTTTTGCATTCTAATGTGACTGGTAAATTTCTTATGGTTTAAAGGTCACGAGCGACTCATCAAATTTAAACAGTGAAACGTAAACAATAAGCGAGAATTGGCCAATCTCAATAAAGATTATAATATAAACAATAGCCAATTCAATGTTGAATTTTTCTGTTTCTTTTTTACGTTTTACTATTTAAATTTTTTTATATAGCTTAAATAATTTTTTACAAAGGCTTATATAATGGCTTATTGCAAAATGTATGTGAATAAGTAGGACTGACATAAAATTTAACCTTTGTTGCGAATGAGACGTCCTTCAAGATTTCGCAATACTTTAAACATAAAATTTAAAAGTATAAACATTACATACTAATGAAATTTCTCAGAATTTTAAGCTCCATTACCTAAGTTATTTTGTTTGAACGCAATCCTCGATACACACGAAAATACATTTTTTTCCCATTGACTTCGAGATTTTACAATGTAATTTTATAAACAACTTGACCAAGCGATATCTTATCGTTTATCCGTGTCTGTTACAGAATTGCCAAGCCATCATTGCCGAGATACCTACTTGAAACGTAAAGATGAACAAAGTGGATTATATAGAGGTAACTCTCCCGAATTATTCTTACATTTTCAATTTCGAGGAGACGTTCAGTCAGCACGAGACCAAACAATGGATGATGAAGAATTGGACAAACGGTTTTTACTATTGCGGATTGTACATGATCCTAATATTCGGCGGACAACACTATATGGCCAGCAGGCCCAGATTTGAACTCAGGGGAATACTGTGTCTTTGGAATACGTTATTGGCTTCTTTTTCTATCATCGGTTTTACTAGAACGGCGCCCGAATTAATACATGTTCTTAGGCATCACGGATTGCACCACAGCATTTGCATACCAAGGTCGGTTCTTTCATGTATTAAAGTTCATTAAATCCCCGAATCTTTTCTTATGGTTTAAAGGTCAGTAATTATTGATTAATTTTACATTTCATCAGTAATTATTGATTAATTTTACATTTAATTGTCAAAAGTTAACAGTAATAATTGATCGATATTTATCATTGATTTCTTTTTTAAAATTGCTTTAGGTAATGTTTTAAGATGCTAATGCAATTGCTGTGATTAGTATTCACACGTAGTCAGATATTATATTTAAAACCATCTTTAATACAATCCTAAAATATAATAAATCAATCACAGAACAATATTAGCATCTGAATAGACTGCTTTAAATAGGAATTGACTATATAGTAAATTTTTATTTGAAACAGTCTTAAGAGCAATCTATTTTTAAATAATTTTAATAATTTTATGTAACTTAAGTTGCATAAAATTTATGTTTTATATACTGTTTGTTTTTATTCAAAATTATTAAAATTATTTTTATTCAAAACATTTGGAACAATGAAAATTTAAATAACATTACTAAACGTTAAACGAATAAATATTTATTTAAGTATATTTGAAATGTATTAAACGTATTGTATTCAAAAGACTATTGTATAAGTACCTTTGTTTGATTTTTTAGCATACTGTTTAAAATAAATAATGCCGCATTATATAATTTCCTTCAAAATGAATATACAAAATTTTTAAATTAGCGAGCGCGTGGATTGGTTAATGTTAGTAAACGCATCTCATTTTAAAATATATCTTCGTACATAATACTATACTAGGATACTTACATATGTATGTATTATAATTACTATAATAATAAGTAACAATTAATAAGAAAACGTTTTAATAATATTTTTTTTATTTTAATTAATTAAGAAACAAAGGAATATAATATAATGACTGGAAATGATTTCATTTGTATAATATATTTTTAGTTTAATTTTATTTTATGAAAAAACATTAACAAATATTTACATAAAAATAAAAACATAATAGTGCCAAATAAATTGAAGATATAAATGAAAAAGAAAAACAAAAATGACAAAATGGTCGGGACGCGACCACTCAAGTTTCGAAGAAAATTAATGTAATGTTAAACATTTTTATCTCAATTTCTTAGAACTAAAGTAAAGATTTTTAATATTGATTTCAAAGAAAATTGATGTAAATTTATGTGAAATAATAACATAATTATACAATATAATGTTTGCGGTTTGTAAGTAAACCTTGATTAAAGTAATTGAGAATGTTCTACAAAAGTCATTAATTTGATTGCAGTTTTATCGAGCAAGATTGCGTGTCGGGCTTCTGGACGTGGTTGTTCGTATTGTCGAAGCTACCCGAGCTCGGCGACACGATCTTCATCGTGCTGCGCAAACAGCCACTGATCTTCCTGCACTGGTATCATCACATTACCGTCTTACTGTACTCCTGGTTTTCCTATTCGGAGCACACCGCGTCCGCGCGATGGTTTGTCGTGATGAACTACTGCGTCCACTCGATCATGTACAGCTATTACTCTCTGAAGGCGATGCGATACAAACCACCTAAAGTAATCTCCATGGTGATCACCACACTACAACTTGCCCAGATGGTGATCGGTTGCTATATCAACATATCTGCCTATCAATACCTGGAGAGCGGCAACGTGGACTGCAACATCTCTCGCATGAATATCCATTTTAGCTTCGCGATGTACTTGAGCTACTTTGTTCTATTCGCGCGTTTCTTCCATAAGACGTACCTGGCTGGAAAGAAGACCAACAAAAAGCACTTTGCCAATAGCGCACCTGATCACATCGGCTATAACGACAAGCTCAAAGTCAACTAAGGCGTTAATTGGTACACTAAGACGCTCTTTTCTCTATCTTTCGCTCCTCTTCCCCCGCTCTTTTTCTGTCCCTCAACTTTCTTTTTTTATTTTCCTCCATTCTTCTTTCACTATTTTTTCTCACGCCGCTGGTCGACGTAGCCATACATCCAGGATCTATTCATGCTAGAAAATATTAGGGTTTAACGGCTTCTAGGATTCACGTGTTTTTAGTGAATACTATCGCTAAACTTAAAGTTTTATATGCGTTTTTTAAATAATAATATGATTGATTTATGATTATTTCCATTTTCTTTTTCTACTTCAAAATTATTTTGTTAAATAATTGTACATTAATTGAATGTATTTATGTTAATATGTATATATTTTTTAATTGAATGTAACAGTGTAATTTCGAATATATATATTTTTTATGTAACTTTTAACATAAGCGTTTTATGTTCGTTTTGTTAATACTAAATAAATACGTTTTTATTTATTTGAGATAATATTTTTTTAAGATAGGAGATATTAGTTTCAGGCCTCCAGAATGTAGACTTGCCATTATATTGGAATCTCCCTTCTAAAATAAAAATTAATTAGTAATTCATTAGTACGTCGAAATGTAAAGTTACATACATAGAGCCTAAAATACACGCTCTAAATTTTTAGAATTTGTAAATACGTCTGTGACAAGAATTTAGATTTATAGAGTTCATATAGGATTCGTATATCCTAGGAACTATCGAATCTTAAGTTCACAAATCCTAGGCATCATATTTCTAAAACTCTATTTAGATTCTAGGAGCCGTACGTCCTAACAATTATAGATCTTGGGTGCGATGTTTCTCAGGATCCTTACATCCTAGGACTCGTAAGACAATTCTTGTGAATCACAGAATCTGTTAATTCTCGAGCCCATAGATTCTAAGATATATTTAAGATACATATTTCTCAGGATTCGTACAAGATCCTAAGATCTATCTTATAGAATTCGTGAAACAATGAATTGATGAAATTTTCGAGTCTACAACACCCAGGATTCATATTTCATGCGATCTTTAGATCCTACGGTCTGTCGATCCTTTCGTAGATTTTTTTAAGATCCTTAGGTCGTAGGATACATAGATTCTAATTAAGGATCCTTAGCCAATTAGTATCCGCCTATGCGCGGAGGATATCCTAAGGAGGAGGTTCGCTTGGAGGAGGAAATATATAGCGATTCTCCTCTTTTCATTTTTTTACGTGTAATTAATAAAGAGCTACTTTCGCATGTACCGTGGAAACGTGTGCGAGCGTTTCTCAAGTCCGACCGGCTGTTGCACAATTGTTATTATGATTTTTTGTTACTATCTATATCTCTTTTGCAATTGAATATAAATATATATATATATATATAT
>NW_017305071.1:408817-409828 GCF_001594115.1 Trachymyrmex septentrionalis
TTTAATAATAATTTATAAGACCAAACAACATATGCGTGTAAATAATAATTTCTTATAAATCCTACACGACACCAAATTCTAAATCTTACTTTCCATTATCCTATCTTAAAATCGCTTCAACTATATAAATCCTATAAATGCCAAAGATCATATAATTTTCAATGATTTAATCAAATTTCAAAAGAAAAAAGAATTCGAGTTTCAAATGTCATTGTAAGCGTTAACTTACAATCCATAGACCTATTACTTATGAAAAGAGAATTTTTTATTATTATATTCATTTCTTTGTCATTCAAATAATAAAGATTTAGCTCGTGAAAATGAAAATCGCGAAATGTGCACAGTGCATTGCTTGATAAGGCCAAAAGAATTAAGGATATATGAAATCCTTAGTCGTGCAAATAGTCTATTTTTTAAATCATTTATACTATTTATAGAATAAATTTTATAATATAAAAAAAAACATACTTTTAGATAAATTTGAATTAAAACATTTTTGGAAAGATTAAGTCTTACGTAAATAGTTATAGATATTAATCAGTGACTGATAAAATTTTCAAAATAAAGTTATTGCAGTGTTTATAACAAAGATTGTGAATATCACGTATCATAACAATATTTATATTTTCACATTTAGAAAAGTATATAAAGGAACTTAAAAAATATTTTACGCTTCTTTTCATAAATTAAAATTTCTGCAATTCTTATATGAAAACATTTTCTGATCACTTGTAAATTAACGTTCATTTAATTATATAGTAGATGTAATCGTCAATCAATAAATAGTCAATTAATTGTGTAAAAATATAATTTAACATCTACCATACTGTATGGGTCACAGGTCAGATTGTTTGATGTTCTATTAAAATAAACATGATTATAAAATAATTTCTGATATACGCGCGTGGATATATAATTATAATATATAATGCAATATTTTGGTATATTAGATTTTTATAATAATTTTTGTAGTGTTTTAATTTTAATTACAAAGTGTATAAAACATATATA
>NW_017305071.1:409928-430551 GCF_001594115.1 Trachymyrmex septentrionalis
AAATAAAAATACCGTAGATAACCGATGACTCATGCGGCATGGTAATAATAGTTACATAAAGTTATATATACATACAACAAACACAATGTGTAAATAATTGATCACTTACGTAATATTTAATGCAGATATTAAAGTCGATTGTTCTTAACATATAAATACTTAACATATTTTGATAATATCCGATAGATAACGACTTCGGAAAAAAACATGCGACTGTTAATTTCCATAATACAATTTAATTTCTAACATGTAAATTTTTTTTATGCATCGCTGATTGTTTACTATTGTATCGCCTGTTGTGCAATTCTCCTTATTTCAAGATCACCTTTGTACTTTCCATCGCTTTCTTCACAAATATATCAAGTTTCACGTTCTTTTAACGTGATTTATCTTGTGTTGATAGCGTGATCGTATATATCATTTTTGTAAGATATTATGTTGTAAAACTCACCAAATATTTTACCAACAGAGCGTATAATCTATTATTACGTGACTTTACTAAAATAAGCTTATTCACATATTTATCTCATCAACAGAACGAAGCAAAAGATATGTTATAAATATAATAAATTTTTAATCTTTTTTTCGCAATAAATTATTTGCAGTTCTATTATATACAAAAAAACCTAGTAAAATATAAATATTACCATGAAATAGAACCATGAAAAAGTCAATATTACACAAAAACATAAGTAACCTAGATTTTTTGTTAAATAATAAAATATCTTAGATAAATATCAAGATATTTGACATGCGCACCCATCTACCCACACACACACACACACACACACATACACGCGCGCGCGCGCGCGCACCACACAACAGTTATATGGTAAAAAAAAAATTTGGCTTATATAAATTATTGATTGTTGTGCGTCATTATTCTGTGAATCGAAAAAGAAATAACGTTTGGTAATTTTTATTAAATATACCTAAATACAATATACAAAATTTTTCATATATTCATTTTCAGCAGTTTAATTTACAATTTCATGAAACTTGTCAAATGACTTTTTTATTCCTATTCGCATTACTATTCATGCATGCAGTAAACCCGTGATCCAATCTTACGATCCCCAGTCATACGATCCTAATTAAGCAATTCGAATGCTGCTATAAGCGTGTCAATTATGACCAGTATAGTTCCAGAACAAGATATCACATATACATTTATTCCTGCCAAAATTTATAAAATTATCACATCATTCAGCCTAAATATATTTATGATATTTTTACAGTGTAAATTTTGATATAAAAAATTATAATATGAATTTGGACAATCAAGAAGATAAATCTAATTAAACAAGAGAAATCCTGAATTCGGTCAAAGCAGATCTTAGTGCTTAAATATTTCTGTGTGAATTTATATACATATTTGATTCGGCAAATGCGCATCGAAATCTTTTTCGATCTTAAAACGCAACTATGAATAGCAGTAGAATAGTAATGTTACTGCTCTTACTAAATTAACGAGTAATTTTTATGCTAATAAAATCATTTAAATGTTAACGAGTACTCTAAATAATTCAATATTTTGATAAGAATATTTTGAAATCAAAATATTCTCAATCGAAATTTGTATCCGAATTCCGATTGAGATTTATTTTTTGGAATAAATTATTTATAGATTCTTGTCGATCGAAATTCATATCATAATCGTGTAAAAAAAATTTTAAGAAAAAAATCGCTGTATGTTTCAAGTCTATAACTTCTATAACTTCATTAAAAATAAATAAAATCAAAACAGGATTTTAAAGATAAAAATCTCTACTTTCAGAAGATTATAATTTTTTTAGTGTCTATGAGTTTAATCATTTTTACACACAGAAAACTATGATTTTCTTTATTTGAATTTTTGGTTAAGTACCTGTTGTAAACAATTTAATCTTAATGTTCTAATTGTAAGGTACTCCAAGAAAAGATTGAGAATTGACAGACTTGAGAGTTTTTCTTTATCATATATAAATACACACACATATAAATGTATATTAATCCTCAATATTTCTATTTAAGTATCTTAGACATTTTAAATTTCCAGAAAAATTGAAATATCTAATATTTTAATTAGATTATGTAACTATACCTTTTTATTTTGTCCCCAATCGTCAGAAATATATGTCAATAGATCTGTCAAACCCTCAAACTCTGTTCTGCTTTGAGGTGGGTCATTTTTAGGTATTTTTGGTAGTAGAGAGCCCATCTTGAATCTAAATTCCTCTGCATTAGTAGCTCCAGAGAGTTTCCAGATTCCATAAAAAAATAAACTACATCCTGTGATAGCATATAATGTACCCCAGCCAAGGGCTCTTATAGCTAATGAGGCTCCAGTTTCAGGAATTCCTTTCATACCAGAAATTCCATCTCCAAAATGTTTTGGATCTTGCTTTCTGGTTGCCGCTACTGTCCTGGCAAATCCAGCGAGGGCAGAAATACTTGCAACAGTGCTTAAAAATACTGTAGCTATAAAAATAGCAATAAGATATTTATTAAAAGAAGTTGCACAAATATTAACAGAAAAAGAAATTTGATTATCAATTAAAAATAAAATTATCATGATAGAACTGCAGTGCGACAATTATCAGATAAAAAGATTAAAATATTAACGTCATATCTTAAATAAATCGATTCAACAAAGAATATATACATAAACAACAAGAATATATATTGTATTATTTAAAACATCTAAAATCTGACCGTTTATTGGCGTTCTCTTATCATATTTGTTTTTAAAATATTAATTTTGGACAGTCATGAAAAGCATCATTCACAATTAAAATATTTTATTTTTCATGAATTGATTTCTAAAAATTTTTTGTTTATATCTATCAAATGTATTATGCTGTGCAAAGATTAATGCAATTTAGCAAAACAAAGTTAAGCCGACTAATTGATTTCCATAAACAATTGAAAAATATTGTAACTTCTTATTATATATTGATAGCATATGTCAAGCAGCAAAGCATTGTTGTAATTTTCTTTTTTTAATTTATTATCAGGACAAATGATAAGAGCCAGAGCATGGTCACACTCGTAAAAGTGAGGTTAATTTGCAGCAAGCAACTTATACGCAAGCAAATATTCCTTTCTTAAATAAAATGTACCATAAATTTTCTCCTTTAATTTTTCAGACTTCGTTGCGGACGTTTCTACAGTATCATTCGATTTCGCCATCACGTTACACTTATAGAAGAAATCAATTGTTAGGGTTTGCCATTTTTAAAGCCCACTCGTAATCTCGATTGGCGGTAACATGAAAAAGATGCTTACGATTGACTATATAACTATAGACTGCTAGTTGGCTTTCTCACGCCATACCAACATAAAAAGTGCCCCCGCCAATGAAATGGCGAATCTCGGTACTTCGATGATACATCGTTAATTCACGTACAGTACAAATCTAAGTTTACCAGTTCAATGCTTGATATATATTTCAATTTCATAAATTAAAGAAAAGAAGTTACTACCTGGGTTTAGACGAAATCGTCGTCATTTCGATGGCGAGTGCCATATAAAATTAGAAGAAGATCAAAGAAAAAGAAAGAAATTAATAATAACATTTTACTTCGAAATAAAATTATTTTATGAAGGAAAATGGATCACAATATCTAAACAAAAAAATTTTTGAAGACGCACGTTAACGAAGGCTGTAATTTTTAGCGGCCAATAATGTAACATTATTTGTATAACTATATTGAACATTACAATTACATTTATATAGCTATTAAATAATATATATATATATATATTTATTTATTAAAACTGTTAATAAATAAATAATAACTTGTTATCTATATTTTACTATTGTGTGTTAAATTTATACATACATATTTTATTTCGATTCTGCATTTTACCTAATAAAATAATGCAACATATGTCATATTCTATCTCTCTCTTTCTTTCTGTTTTATCGTAACGTGTTTCAATTTTTTTGCCATTTCACTGGCGGAGGTACGCACAATGTTTGCTATGCGAGTCTCTTTCATAGTTATATGCTTATACCTTTATATTGTCCCTAATTGCTTACAATCGATAAAGTAGTTGAAATTATGCTGAAATCAGGGGCGCGATTTGTAACTGTTTTATACGGCACATATCTACCGACAGTTGTCGAGGTTGCGCAGCTTTTTCACTATATAAAATTATCTGCAACTGTAACGACAACTGTCGGTAGGCGTGTAAAGTACTATAAAAACGATTAAGGAATCGCACCTCAGATATTTCTTGACAAGACGGATCTACTGGTCTAAAGACCCTTGCAATTCTCTGATTGTGCGCAGTCTCTTACAAATTACAATGGGCGAGTTCAAGTCGTTGATCGTTCATTGCGGTTGGACATGCTTATCGAGCGAATGAGTATGATTGGTTCTTACCAAGTGGATCCAACTGGATCCAACCAATCATGTTTAATTGCTCGGCGAGCAGACCAAGTCGCTGCTAGCCGCTTTGCCGACTTGAACTCGCCCGTTGACATTAAAGTAGAGAGAAGAATTCGATTATACATTTATACATTAAAATAAAGATTTCCGAATCTTCTTTTTTTTTGGTATTTGGTTCAAAGATCGTGAGGGAGGTACGTTATTTTTGGGTGCGAGTCCTGCGGAATCTGCGGCGTGGATACCAGCGGATGTTTGCTTGATAAAAATGGAAGGTAAATCGCTGTCATATTCCACTCCATCCCTTTTCTCGTCAGGCTATTTTTGGAAAGGCAATACAGTAAATCTTTCAATGTACATTACAGGCGAGACGAAGCACAATATCGACAAACTCGTCGACGATTTGAAATGTGTCGTGAGACTCGAAGCCTCGCAAGAGGAATGCCCCAATATTGTTCAGATACTGGATTCTGTAGTAAATGTTAGCAAAACGTCGATCGGAGGTATAGCTGGATGATTCAACTAGACTAAACGCTGTAACTGGGTGTCAGTATCATATGGTGCGAAATTGTTATTGAATACTAACGGATGATTTCAGAGACTACTGAGTTAGTCATTGACGAAGTTTTCCTAACGCTACTTAGGCACAAATCTAAACAAATCATAGCAAAGACTGCAAAAGCTATTGCGGAAATAGCAAAGACTGATCGAGGGAGAGAGAAATGTACCAGTTTTGAATTGATACGGACCTTGATTGATTTGCTAAAGGAAGAAGATGTAGACATATTGACACAGACTTCCAGAGCTCTAGGAAACATCTGCTATGAGAATGGTTGTTGTAGTAGTTTTACATTTACATGATAGAATTTTTATTACATATTTATGTATAGTTTCGAAATAATGGTTCATAAGATTTTAAAGCTTTGATATTTAAAGGAATATTTTTATATCAAGTATTTAGAAATGATATTTAAAGGGATATTTACATATTAGGTGTTTATAAATGTACGTAAGTTTCATATTAATAAAAAAGTTAATAATAAACATTTATGTTACAGAGACTGGTAAAAATCTGGTGGCAGAACAGGATGGTTTGAAAGTAATTCTAGCACTACTGAAGAAAGGAATTGCCCTAGGTAATGTTGAAGGTGCGAGCTTCTTGAGGAATGTGTCTGCTGGAGTTTTATTGAATTTTTTGGTGGATCAGGAAATGTTATACAGAAAGGTAAATTTTTTGAAAATATATTTGTACATTGTAATTGACAATCAATGGTGATATTGCAAAATAGAAAGTAACAGCAAGCGATAATTTTATTGTAAGATATACTTTACCAGGCACTAGAGGAGGATATGGTACCAATTATTTGCAGTATTTTAGAAGAAGATGGAATAAATGGTGATGAATCAGCAGTACAAGTGTTACTCACTCTTGGCATATTGAACGACGTGAATATTATATTTCTCAATGAGAGATTGACAAGAGTTTTGGTTGATATACTGGCTAGTGACACTTCCTCTGAGCTATCTGAGATGTGTTTAGAAATTTTACATGGCCAAGCAGAAGATGGTAAAACAGTAATTTTATAATTGAAATTAAATTAATTTAAATTGCTTAAATTAAATTAATTGGAATTATGCTGATTGAATATTTCAGTATAATTAGTCTTAGTAAAGTAAATTCACAAAATTGGATTCAAGTTCAAAATTGAATTAAGTTGAAGAGTAATAGCTTAATAATATAATTCCATTAGAAAATGCGAAGCTGTTATTGGCTAAGGCAGGAGTGTGTGAGTTGCTCCTGAAACTGTTAGAGAAACATGGTCCACAATGCACTGACGAAGAAACGCGGTCGATTCTTAAAGTCGCCTGTAACTTGATTGTTTTGATTTTAACTGGAGGTGAGTTCTAGGGGAAAATTCAAATGCAAGTTTTAATGATTCTAACAAACATACTCTGTACTTAGATGATAGCATGAATTTCCTTTACGATGATGGCAAGGGTCCTGTATACAAGAAATTGATAGAATGGCTAGAGAGTATTGACGAGGATTTGCAGATCACCGCCGTTTTGGCCATGGGCAACGTTGCGCGGACTGACATACATTGCAAGCGCATGGTGGAACAGGGTATTCATCGGAAGTTGTTAAAAATTCTCGAAAGAAATGGCAACAAATCTGGCGATATTAGATGTCAGCACGCCTTACTCAGCGCATTACGCAACCTCGTTATACCTGCGGACAATAAATCGTTAATTCTTGCCGATGGTTTGATCGATGTACTGTATCCAATGCTGGAGATTCCTACCTATCCTGTCGTTTTCAAATTGCTGGGAACGCTTAGGATAGTCATAGACGGTCAAAGTAAGAGGTCGTAAGCTTTTTTTAAAAATTAAAGCAGTATTTATTATATTCATAATGAATAATATGATAATTAAGATAGAGTTTCTTGTTTTAGAAGAAGCAGCAATTTATTTAGGACGAAGAGAGGACTTGATTAAACGGGTAGTTGAGTGGTGCAGTACTGAGGATCACCCTGGTGTCCAGGGTGAAGCCAACCGATTAATCGCCTGGCTAATAAATAATAGCAGGTTCGTTTTCTATGGCTTAGTGATACGAAGTTCCTAAACCTAGTTCCAATACTTTATATACAATTTTTAGGGACAAGCAGGTTGCTTTGTCAATTATCAAGTACGGTGCGGTGCAGCATCTAGTAGGTATGCTTTTAGCGCAACACACGCTAATGCAAAACGAAGCAATTATGGGTCTTAATTTACTGACTGTAATTTGTCCGACGGAATCTGAAGAGCTACTGATCAAAGCAGATTTCGGACGCAATATGTGCGAATTGTTTGCACGTTCCCGTGAGCTTGACGTACACATCATGCTAAACGCGTTATCGTTATTGAATCGCGCCCTGGAATTAGGTATCCCAAAGATCTATCCAGAAAAGAAAGAATTATTTAATCGACCGACAATTTTACATGCCGTCTGTTTTAGACCAACTGAAGGAGCATCTTACGAGCTACGGATTAGCTAATGCATGCAAATTGCAATGCCATATAAATGAAAACACCGTCACGGAGTTACAGACTCGAGTTACCAATTCGTGAGCGGCGCTGGGCACCGCCTTGGAAACTAACTAAGGATAATAATGATGATGATGATGATGACAATGACCAATTCCAAAACGCGTTCTTATGCGCTGCCATTCCCTACATTGTTGTATCTTCCATCATTCCAAAGAACCAAGAAATGCAATCTTCAATGACCAAACCGTTCCCAACTTGAGCCACAGATTGCAAAACATATTTTATTTATCGAGAAATATATATTCTATTGATGTACATATTCTATTAATGCTATTGCAATTGATTTTCCTATTATAAGATCTTCGTGAAAACGAAAATTGAGCAATTAGTGACTTGAATATTCACTTCAGGACGCATGTTATATTTTTTTATGGATTGTCCATAGCGTTATTATTTAAAAACACTGTTGATGCAATTGCTCAATGATTGTTCGCACAAAAAGTAATGAGAATCGATCAAACTCCGATTCTCTCATTTAGTGATTAACTTATCACACAATACATATTTTATTAACAAAAGTTGTTTTTTAACGTATTAAAAAAAAAAAAAAAAGATTAGATCAGAGATAATAAATTGATTAGAATTTGTTTTTTGAATAATTCTAGTGATTGAATTAATCGCCGAATAAATTAAAATATAATTAAAATCACTAATTAGAGAATCAGTAATTTAAATCAAATGGCAAAATTGCTCGAAGCAAAATTTGTCTGATTTTATAATTGTGAAATAAATAAAATAATTTTCTATTAACTAATGATAATTGTCTATTAGAAAAATAGGTATAGATGGGTTTTTAACAAGTTGATCGCCGATTAGCTAATTAGAATTTGTCGCTCTGTGCAAAAGCAACGTCAACATCATCAACCCTGACCGGACTTCGCAAATCGCAATGCCATCTGGTCAATCTGGTCACGTCACGTGCCACAGTTCATGGCGCAGCGGTCGCGCGAGCTGCCACGTAATGTTGTGTGTGCCGTTCGTTCGTTCATGAATCGCTGCTATTAGGATTCATCTTGTGGTGCTGCGTGGAGGCGAACGGCAACGAGGGCGATGCACGAGCCTGCGTCTATCCGTTTCTAATTTTTGGCTACACATTAGTACGAAGGTAGGCAGGTCCTTCGAACGTTTCAAGTCCGTCCTCTGCATTTTAACCTTTCAACACGCTGACAATGCGCTTTGGCTATCCAAACGTCAACCTACTGATCTATATATCTCTTCTTGTAGATTATTAAGATGGAAATTTCTCTGCAACGAAATTTCATCCTCTCGTACCGATCTGTCTAATCTTTAACAATCTTTTACAACATCTTGCAGCTTCTGTGTATCTTTAGCTGAGCTTGGATCTGAGATTGGGAATTGTTACTTAGATCTGTAATTTGGTAGTACTGTATGATTCTTGTTGTTGCTGGGGATAAATGCAGTTAACTGAATTTTTTTTTTTTGTGACGTTTGAATTAGAAATTAAATTGAAAATTTAAAGTAGTTGACTTACACTGTGTTGCTGTTGTATATCTCACATCTTGGATACTAACATTGATGTATTAACATTGATTAATTTATAATTTTTTATATTATAATATAGAAATTTATGTCTTTAAAAGCATGTTATTTAACTAAATAAAAAAGTTCCTCAATAATGTATTTCGTTTCAGTGAATTGTTAAAGCAACAAAATGTCACAGTCAAGCGGTTACCAGTATCCATTGTACACAGATTCTAACAATCCTTTGAAAAATGAACCACCTCCTATAGTAAATGGTCAAAATCCTGCATCTCAGCAAAATGGAATGCAGTCTCCTCAGTTCAATCTAACTGGCAAGTTTTTGGAATATACAATGAAGAAATTTTATTTTCTAAGAAAATATATTATTATAATTTTTCTTTTACACAATGCTTTTTTATTGACAATGGTTAAATTTTATTGACAATTCTTAAAGGTGGTAGCATTGCTCTTGAAAATGAACAATGTGAAAATATATGATCAATCTTGTTATCTTTTAATCTTTTAATTTTATTTCTAAAAATAAAATGGATAATAGTTAATAAGAAAAGCATTTTGTAAACTTTATACTTTAACATAAAGTGATTTGTCTTAACATTTAATTAGTTTCGTCTAAAAAGTTTGCTTGAAACACAATTCAAATGTTTTTATAGGTACACCATCATCACAGTCGTCGCGTGATCCATCCAGGGAGACTTCTAGAGATCCATCACCAACTCAATATCTTCACAACCAATATCGGCCTCAGTTGCCACGACCGCCAATGTCACCAATAAATAGACGTCGGAACGCTAATGTGTTGCCTCCGCCACCTAGAACATCACAACCTTATAGTCCTGCAAATCTCTATAATGCTCACAGCCAGAATGTTGCTAGCACTCACGAGAACATTGCAGTCGGTACATCTTCAATCGCCTTTGTGTCTCAACCTAGCCAAGAAATTCAACATCGACCCATGATTCCTTCAAATCAGATGCCTCCAATAGCAAAAAATTTGACTCCAGTGTCTGCACCATCAACGTTTGCGGATACTATTAAACCAGAGCCAGCTAAAATGAACCAAAGCTATCAATGGGCAACTAATCCCCCACCTACTAACATTCCGCAGGGTACTATAGGCGTTCCTGGTGTATCCAGTAGCATTGATAAGACTAGTCATGTCTCAACGGATCAAACTACGGAAAGTCAAACATCCTTTGCTAGAGTAAATAAGATTTCGGCATACAATCAAGGACATTCTATCCCTCCACCCGCATCCAATGTTAATCTACCTCCTTCGAACGTCACTCATTTAAATCAAAACAGTTATGTACAGCAAGAACCAGTGAGTTCTGGTATACAACCACCAAGGACTCAAAACATTCAAGCACAATCAACGATTAGTCCTGAAAGCTTAAGTAATCCACAACTCAGATATGGAAGTCAACAGAATATATCCAATGCATCGTCAATGCCAAATTCAAGCACGCAAAATTTATTCTATAATGCACAAGCCCATAATGTAGGCCCACGAAATCTTCATGATTATAGTTCTCAACCTATGAAATCTCAAAATTTACTTACTGGTTATATGGATCCTACGGGATTGGGAAGTAATTGTCAAGGTCAGAATATACATCAAAATTTAGCTGGTCAGAGGAAATATCCGCAACAAGACACTGCCAATACCATGATGCTACCGCCTTCAGGAGGTAATCAGTTACAAGGTGCAAGATTACCTCCATCAGGAATACCTCCTCTTCCAGGACTGCAGACGGTAATAGAATCTAAGAATAAAATGTTTATGCAATAGAATCAAATTTAATTAATCTTTTATATTTTCTTCATAAAGTAATATATTTTTGCAACATTAATATACAGAGTTTAATTTTTGTTATTTTTAGTATGACTCTCGGTCGCAATATCCTAGCCCAATGACAAACGTACCATTAGACTCGTCTAATAGAAGGTATCCCAATATGTACCCAGACCAATTAAATCAATTAAATAATCAGATGAGCAATTTGAACGTCACACAAGTTGGCTACAACAAAATATGGGTAATTATTTTTATTGAAAGTATGTATTAAAATATGTATTTTTATTGAAATATATACAATTATATACTTATAATACATTCTTTAATATATTAATATAATTTTTAGGGGATGGAATCGATAGATCTCTTGCAATGCCGAAATATACTGCCACCTGAAAAAGTCGAACCACCAAAGATCAAGTTAAATCAGGAATTCCTGGATTCCGTAAATTGTAATCCTGAGTAAGTTTTTTTTTATTTAAGATGTTAAATTACATTTCTATTGTATGGAAATTAAAATAAATAAAAACACGAACTAAAGATTTGAAAAATTTAAAACCATTGTTATTAAAACTATTTCAATATATAAATATAACTCTTATTAAAAGTATGTATGTGAAATGCTTACAGCATATTCAGGTGTACATTAACAAAAGTCCCAGAATCGAATTCGCTTCTACAGAAATCAAGATTACCATTCGGCGTACTAATACATCCTTTTAAGGATTTAAACGTAAGTAATGTACATGTAAAATAATGTTTATAATTTAAAATATACAACATATAGACAGAAGAACATGCTATTTCACTTTTTAGAAAGTCATGTAGAAATAAACTTTAGTAAAATTGTTATTATTTGTCGCAGCAGCATTTAGCAGTGATTCAATGCAATACGATCGTGCGTTGTCGAGCTTGCCGAACATATATCAACCCGTTTGTGTACTTCGTCGATTCGAAAAGATGGAAATGCAATCTCTGTTTCAGATTAAATGAACGTAATGAACATACTAAAATTTTTCATATCTTTATCATATAATTGCTTATATGTAATATCACATAACAAGAATTAGATATATAATTTACGTTTTGTGTAGTTCCCGAAGAATTTCAATTCGATCCTGTGACAAAATCGTACGGCGATCCATCACGACGGCCGGAAGTGAAAACCGGCACGATAGAGTTTATTGCGCCAAGCGAGTACATGGTTAATATTTGTTTACTGTAAAATAATCACCTATTCGTAATTACAAGTTATTTATTTACGTAATTAAAAATTATATACCTGTTTATGATACTTTGAGGGATTTAGTATTAACATACTGTGAATTATAGGTCCGTCCACCTCAGCCCGCTATCTATCTCTTTGTCATGGACGTTTCTCGTCTTGCGGTAGAAAGTGGGTATTTGCAGATAGTTTGCAATACGATCACCGATGAACTGTCGCGTCTCCCTGGCGACAGCCGCACTCAAATCGGTTTTCTTGCTGTTGATTCTACTCTGCACTTCTTCAGCATGCCCGATAACGTCTCGCAACCACATGAAATGGTCATGCTAGATATCGACGATGTGTTTCTACCGTGTCCAGAAAACCTAATTGTAAATCTGAAAGAACGTGAGGAGCTTGTTCGTGATCTTCTCGCCCAGCTTCCTATCAAATTCTGTGGCACTCATGATACTAATAGCGCTCTTGGTGCTGGTCTTCAAGCTGCCTACAAACTCCTCGCTGGTGTTGGAGGACGTATCACCGTTTTTCAAACGTGTTTGCCTAATATTGGTCCAGGGGCCTTGCAACCGAGAGAAGATCCCAGTACTAGAGTGAACAAAGACGTGCCACATCTTAATCCCGCAACAGATTTCTATAAAAGATACGCTCTGGATTGCAGTGGACACCACATTGCAATTGATCTATTCTTATTGAATAGTCAATACAGCGATCTGGCAACTTTATGTAAGTGAATCCATCTCGATTGCATATGATTATAATAATTTTGTATTGTAAATTTGCAAATAATTAATTTGATAATTGTAATTTTTTTCGTAATATACCTAATTATATATATTTTTTTAACATTGATAAATATCTCTTTTAACATTCGATGTTTTATTTATTTCACAGCATGCATGTCAAAATTTACGGGTGGTTGCATTTACCATCTGCCACTGTTCCGAGCATCGAAGTTACAGAATAGTGAAACTTTAGAAAGATTACTTCGTCGTTATTTGACGAGAAAGATTGGCTTTGAAGCGGTGATGCGGCTTCGTTGTACTCGTGGTCTCAGTATTCATGCCTTCCATGGCAGCTTCTTCGTTCGATCGACTGATCTCCTCTGCTTGCCAAATATTAATCCGGACGCCGGTTTCGGCATGCAAATCTCCATCGATGAAAATCTTTCCGATGTGCAGAGTGTATGCTTCCAAGCGTCTCTTCTGTATACTTCAAGCAAAGGTAATTAGTCTTGTCTTTTTTAGTGTCTTCATTGTAATGTTTCATATTTTTTATATTTTTCTAAAGGTGAGCGAAGAATTAGAGTACACACTCTATGCCTGCCTGTGGTGGCAAGTCTATCGGATGTATTGCATTCTGCAGATCAACAATGCATAGTCGGTTTATTATCAAAAATGGGTAAGTAAAATTCGTTGCTGTAAACTATAAATCCTTATGTAGCGTAATGTAAAAGTTTAATAATTATTTGTTAACTCTCCCATAATTAATTAATATTAAGAGACATTTCTTTAAATATCTCTATAGCTGTTGATCGATCGCTTCAGTCATCTTTATCAGATGCAAGAGAAGCATTAATAAACGTCGCTATTGACATCTTATCCGCGTACAAATTAGCACAATCTTCGAGCGGAGGAGGACTTATTGCTCCAGGAAGTTTAAAGCTGTTGCCATTATACATTATCGCATTGTTGAAAAGCGTAAATTATCAATAAATTTACACACATTTTCTACTTAAATATATTGTAGATATCGTCATTAAAATATTTTTATTTCGAATTTGCAGATAGCATTTAGATCCGGCACGAGCACGCGTTTGGATGATCGCATATTCGCTATGTTTCAATTAAAGACATTACCGTTAGCACAACTGATACAGGTGGTTTATCCTGATTTGTATCCCGTTCTCATGCTTGATGACCGCAATGCAAGGGACATTGACGGCAAAGTGTGTCCACAACCGCCTCGACTTAATTTATCTGCTGAGAAATTCGACAGCCGGGGCATCTTTCTTATGGATGCTGGCGATAGAATCTTTATTTATATTGGCAAGAATATCAATCCAATTTTCTGTACAAATATATTCGGCACTTCGGGATTTACATCTATTCCAGAGGAAATGGTAAATGTTTTATTACTTTTTCTCAGATATATATCCAAAGCTAAAAATCGAACTCTTATCGGATAACAATTTTTAATAACAGCCGCTGTAATAAAAATTTAATTTCACAATTACTCTTAATTTTGTCTTGCAGTACGAATTACCGGAATTGGATACAGTAGAAAGCGAACGGTTGCGAAACTTTGTATTTAGTTTACAAGAGGAAAAACCATACTACGTACCTGTACAAATTATCAGGTAAGTCAAGTGTTTTGGATTAATAAAAATAAATGTGTAAGATATTGTATAAAAATAAATGTGATTAGATATATGTTGATAGAAATTATAAATTTTCTTTAACTTTCGTAATGAATTTACCTGATATTTTCAATACAATATACATATTTTAATGTGACAAATTGTTTTTCAGGGACGATAGCCATTTTAGGACGTTATTCATCGAACGATTGATAGAGGATCGATTCGAATCTGCTCTTAGTTACTACGAGTTCTTACAACATCTCAAGACGCAGGTGAAGGAGTGACCAAGTTAAGGAATTTGTGCATGAGACCAACTCCTGCCGAAGTGTTAATCATCGGGTGATGGAATCATCGTAAAACAATCGCACAATTAAAAAATTGTGCGATCCGTTATAATTCATTAATTGATCATGGGTCATTCGGGATATTTTGGGACATGTCGCGTGATTCAAGATCTACTTATGCAGCAGTGACAGCCTTAATGAAAGACACTGACACATTTAAATAATATGATAGATTGTATAATTATTGTTATTATTATATTATATTATTGGTTATTTACCATCGGTAGCTTCATCATATAGACTTGCGTTTTTGTTGCGCGTATTCACTTGGGTTAAGCAATTTCTTCAACTCGTCCAGTAAATAATATGTAATTTTTTATTATTTTGTGTTATATCTACAACAGTTTTAATCTATGAGATTTATTTGTTCAGTAGGAAAATCTTTTTCACAATAGCAGTAATTCATTGAATAGCATCAGCATGACGATCATAGTCGATTTCCTCTATTCTAGAATCATGGGATCGAGCTTTTCTTTTATTCTAAGATATTAGTAGAAATGCCAATGTCCGCTGTATTTTACTTGCTTTCTTATCTACTCGCGATTATGTGGTAAATGCAAAAGCGAGAGAGAGAGAGAAAGAGAGAGAGAGAGAGAGAGAGAGAGAGCGCAGTGAAAAAAGAATCTTATGTTAGAGGAAAACAGTTGACTTGAAGTAGAAGAAATCGACTATTTTTTGATGAAGTTTGTATAGAATATTTTTTTTTAATTATGTTTCTGCATTCTTTCAATTTCTATGTCGAAATATCGCAATACGCAAGTGTTCTTACCTTAAAAAAAAATACCATCTTCAGAAAATCTTGAAAAATATTAGTTACGAGTAATTATATGCAATAGAAATGGAATTAAATAAGTGCAATTTTGCATTTGCAGTATAAGTAATATAATAAATGAAGATGCTTGCAGGCTGAGTGTCGCCAAACGAAGATGTGGTGATAAGTAATACGCTCCTGTAATTTAATCACCTGCAGGCAATAAAACATACGAAGAGGGAATAGTAACAAAACTCGTGAAAAAATTATATTGTCAGTCACTATGTCATTCCTTAGACGATGACATATTGTTAATTAAACATTGTAAAATTAAACTTTGCAGTGAGTAAAAGCGTAATAAATAATTTCGAACAGTCGACGAACATTGCAATTAAAATATCGTTTGAATTGCAATTGAATTAAGTAATTGTAAAAAAAAAAATATAGGAAAGGACAGAATGATTTCGCGCTAATGTAAAATATGAATCGATCGTTCGAGGCGTATAAACTCGCCTATAAAGGACTCTATAACAAAATAAAATAAATAATGGTAAATAATAGCACTAGCAAGTGTTAAGAAATAAACAAATGAATATTGTAAAATAATCGTACTACTCGTACTTTGTCATGCTGCCAAACGAATTTCTCCGGCGTAGTTCTTTTCTCACCATTTTACGATCCGCCGAAGTTAAAAGTAGCGTGTGACTTAGTTTATTATTTAATAATTATATATATGTGCATATATATATATATATAATTATACGGGAAGTAAATTGTACATTCGTTGTTATTTTCTTTACCATCCCCTACCCGTGTATACCGTTCGATTTTTTATAAATTATTAACTGTGTATTACAAGAATGCCTCGAACTCTTTAGTCCGCCATCCTTTTCGGATTATCAAAGTTTCCCTGATCTATGATCCTGAAACAATTACTGTTTTATTTTAATCTTATATACATACAATATAATATATTTAATATATATACAATATAAATATATGTAATATTATATATATAATCTTTTATATATATATAATGTGTGTGTATATATTTCATTGAGTATATATGTATAGAAAGTATTGGGTATTATAATGCAAATCCGTATCATTATGTAGATAACATCGACGTATCATAACTACCCCTACCCCGAATGGGCGATGTCGGCGTCGGCGTCGTTGCCGACGTCGACGTCGACGTTGACGTTGGAGGCGACGGCGTCGGCGCTGGGCGTTCGGCGCTCCGGAGGCGTCGGCCGCTTGACTGTGTTATCAGTAGTGGTGCCGTCGTCCGCGTGAGCAGGTGAAGGCCTTCGTCATAATAACTGCTCGACGACCTGGTAAGCCTTGTTTTGACTGGATCCCCTCCCCTTTTTTTCAAGTCCCGCATCGACCGGGCGGACGGCGCGAGATCCGCACCGCGATTTTTCCATCCCTTCTTCGTATATCCTCCACGGGTCGCGGCAGCCTCTCTCTTTCTTTCTCTCTCTTTCGTTGACGGTCAATCGTGGCTGATAAAACGTAGAATGGAATTTTCATCGAGATTCAAATAGAATAGTCAGTAGTAGGGGAAAAAGGAAAGGGAAGAGAAAAATAGACTTTGGATGCGTGACGTCTTGTGTTTAATAAATTCGTATTTCGGGGAATGCTATTGTATTCCCGATTTAACGTGCGTCGCTTGCTGATAAACTCGAAAACGATTCGTTTTATCGGCTGGAGTACATCCGAGTACATTTCTCGTTTACGATCCTGATTGCACAGCAGACGTAAATTAATTCAGCGAAAGATGGAGGCAATCACTGTGCATGCGAAGTGGTCCAAACGATAAGAGACGCAAATGTTCGCAAATTATTGAAAGGCTTAAATATATTCGTTTACACCTTTTATGAACCTTTTACCGAATTCTTTTTGCATTAAATGATTTTTCAGTCGATTTTTCAGAGTTTAAAATTAGATACTTCTTTAAAAAAAAAATTTAATTACGAATCAGTGGCATTTGCCGAGAAATTCTATACCACGGTTCAAGTATCCAATGTAAAACTTTGTAAACAAATACCGGACAGCTTGAGCGTTGGCGGAAGGTTAATTGGTTGGCTCCGAGTAAGACTATATTTAACAACAATCATCCAGGAGATGGGTATTATTCTATTCTTATCTTATCGTAGCCTCCCGCGGACACTTTCCCCTCTATTTTCGTAATAACAATATCAATCCCCACGGTCGTTTTCAGTTCAATTAGCACCCCTGTGCAATCCCCGGGTCGCTATTGCTTCATGGGTATTGAAATCTTTTTCCGAAACCCTCAGGGCATTCTACGTTCCTGTAGAATTCGCGTGTTTCGGTGTCCGGTGAAATAAATGGATTTCTCTCTCGACATGCTGTTTCGCACGGCTGACCTAATGACGACGCGATAATTGTACTCGACATACTCGGCGGCGCGAAGCTTGTTTACCGTGTCCATCGTATACCCGGAACGGCAAATATTTGCGAACGTATACGCGATTCTCAACTTTCCCGCTGTACCCAGCTGGGAGATCCGCGAGGAAATTGTATAAAAAAAAAAATGCGACACGATCTTAATTTGGTATTCACTCCTAAAAGAGACGTGCATTCCAAGGAGGACAAGGAAGTAAAAAAAACATCACATTGAAATAAATAATTTTAATTATGAATTCGGTCAATAATCGCTCAATACATATGATGTGAATTGATTATTTTAATTTTTTTTTATCTTCCTTGGGATAAGCGAGAGCTTTTTTCCCCTTTTCCGAGCTGTTGGAATCCATACCCACAACAACACACTTTATCTAAGGAATGTGTTATTGTGAAAGTTCTTAGGAGCATCCTCCGGACATCTTTAGAACTTCCTTAGAGGTCTATAATGCTGTACGGGTATCACACGCTGCGATCTCTCTTTCTCGCCTCCCAGGTAGAACAGAGTCATAATTAAGTCATAATGAGTGCTTTTCATTTAGTGACACAAGTCGACACAATGATGTCTACCTTACTCTCTAAGTGTCAAGAAAGATAGAATGGTGTTGAGTCAACTTGTGTCACTAAATAGAAAGCACCCAACCTACAAGGAACACACAGTAAAGAGAAAGTCAAGACAATTTTATTCTGACGTCATGGAAATCAAACTGATGATTTTTGGTTACAAAATTTGACCGTCTATTGACATTTATAAGAATCAAAATAAATCAATAAATAATAAACAGTCAAATTTTATAACACCAAAAATCATTATTTTGATTTTCATGTGACGTCAAAATAATAAAATTATTTTAACTTTTTCTTTACTCTCTTTTGCTCCTTAGATAAAAGTAAATTTATAAGTGACAAATAAGGAGATTAATGATAAGAGAGAAAGAGGGAGAGAGAGAGAGAGAGAGATATCTTTGTGATATATACTATTATACTAGTATAATAACTTCCGTACTCTACTTGAACTAATCATCTCGACGCGTCGAATCCCTGTAGTTAATTAATTAACGCTATTAATCTCGGCGGATCATCAATCTCCCAATCTCGATGACAATGCCGGATTCAATTCGGTCGCAACTCATTAATATCAGTCCTCGATTCCGACACGCGCCCAACCTTCGCCGCGCGTTCTTATTGTCACACTGTTGCTTCGTGCTCTTATCGCGCAATTGAATTCGATTCAACTCGCGCGTTGACTCTGGAGTATCTCTGATGAGTGCCGACGGCAGTTTGAGATACCGAGCCCGGCCCCGGAAAACAATAGCGACTGGTGGCGACGTTCAGCCACGTGTTGGCTCGGGTCAAAAGTTCACGTCCCCGAACCCTCTCGCATAGCGACACGACACTCGGTGCGTCTCGCATTTCGCGTTTTCGAAATACGTATTATAACATATATCAATTTCGGATCCGCGTCAAAACCCACACCCAGGTCGCTGGAGAGCGGAAGAAAAAAAGGAAGAGAGAGAGAGAGAGAGAGAGAGAGAGAGAGAGAGAGAGATCGATACGTATCAGTGGAGAGATGCCACCTCGAAGCCATTTGTATGTAAAAAGCGCGCGCGCGGAAGCACGCGCCGCCCGAATTCGCGAGAGAGAGAAAACGCCCGATCGATTCCGGCGACGGGCGACTTTCCTCGCGCGCTCGCACGCGCGCTCGCGCGGAGGCAAGCCGGGGACTTTTTAGTCCTTCCTCCATCGTTCTCGAATAGGGGTGGAAACGACGCAGCTCTCGAGTGTCTTTCGTAGCTCTCTCTCTTATCGCGACGCCGCGTGGAGGGTCTAAATTAATGAGGGGATGACCAAATGAATATCCTAAGCAACAGATTATGAGACGTGATTAATGAGAAAGCCACTTTTAATGATCATTCTCAAACCGTTCCGACGCCATTTTGATGTCGCCGTAGCTTTATTTTCTTTTTTAATAAAAGTGACGCAAATACGCACCGAGTAAAGAAAAAAGTCAAAATGCTTTTATCTCTCTTGACATTCAATAAGTAGATAACAACGGCAGAACGGCATTTGAATCAATTTGTGTCACCAAATGGAAAGCATCCTTTTTTAAAAGCACACGATATTCCTAGAATGTTGCATGAATAATATTTACCCTTTTTAATATTCATACGACCATTCCAGGAATATCGTGCCATATACGGCTTGTTCCGCTTGAGACGACTCCAGATGAAGTTGACGTTTTCGTGTTTTTGCAGAGGGTCCTCGTCCGGCGTAAAATGGGAACGTAAGGGCGCGACATAGCAGGGCCTTGAATACTCACCCTCAAGCCCGCCAACCCCACAATATACTTACCTTCCCCTCCCCCGCCGCCGTCATATCCGCCCACCGCGGCTTAGTGGGCAACGACCAATGAGCACGCTCGGAACAAGTACAAACTGAGTAAACGGAGGGAAGGTGACTGAGATCGTGGCAGATCGATCTATGTCACATTGCGATCGATAGAGAATGACGGAATAGCGGGCATGCATGGGCACCGCCTAATCGCGACTATCGAATCGATGTAACGCTCGCTACGTTCCGCTGGCGAAGACAATCGTAATTGTTTAGGTAGTTAATTCATTCGGAATTAAGACGTAAATAGATATATAGATATATGTTAAAATATATATATATATATATATATATATACAGTGGGACAGTACAACATATATATTTATATAATGTCAATACTTTATTCTGTACACACAAAAAAACAC
>NW_017305071.1:430592-463474 GCF_001594115.1 Trachymyrmex septentrionalis
ATATATGTATAATATATCGAGCAACACGAGTACCTTGAGCGGGCAATAACCGAAGATCGGAGAGATCGGAAGGGATCCAAAAGTATTCCGTGCTGACTTTGAGATAATAGACAACTCTAGTGCGAGCACGTCTGGAGATCCGATCTCGAGAGGTTTAAAATCCCGATATCAGAGGGTCCACGCGAAATCCAAGCGCTCGAGAGAGCCGTACGAGATCCCACGTACAACGATGAGAAGGGATCGCTGGATGAGCTTGTAATCCAAACGTCCGAGAAAAGAAAGATTTTATGACTTTAAGGATTATAGAAAATTAAATTTAAAAAAAGAAAAAAATATATGTAATATATATATATAATAAATGTGGTAGTGCTCTCAAGAAAAAGAGAGACTCTAAGACAGCGAAGCCATCTTGGCGATATCAAACGATATAAAATACATTGTGAGGAAAATATTCCCAATTGAAAGAAAATGAAATAGTAATATTTCTCAAAAATAGAAAATGTCTCACGTCATATCATTGAACGTGTAAGGATTCGTTATTGCGATGATCGTTGCCTAACACCTTTTTCGAACTTGCGAAACATCTTGCTCTGCAAGTATGAATCTGGAAGTAGAGTTGATCGCGGGAGTCATCAAAGGCGGCCCACCTCCAGCTCATTTGCCGGCGCCAAGACTCATCAAGATATTTATCGCTGGCGAGAGGGATGGTAAGTTGAATAAACCTCTGCGAATTTCGAGGAGATTAAGCAGTTGATCACCTTAAGAAGGAAAAGAGAGGGACATTAAAAATTTTTATAATATCTTACAATATAGTTATTTTTGTCGCAATTAAATTTTTATAGATAAACTTTTCTTTATAATTGTTAATAAACAACATACAATGGAAAAAAGAAAGTAGCTGTCGTAACTAAAAACTGCATGTGGTAACTAAATGGCAGGTGTAAAATGTGAACAGCTAAAATATAGATATTATAGGTAATGTTTTAGCTGTGATATCTATGTTATAGCAGCAATAGCAAACCCCATGTCGCTGTAGTTTATAAATTTATAGTTACAGCAAATATATTACAACAAACCAAGATTAGCTGCGGCAGGGAAAATTTTTTTCTGTGTATTATTATATTTGTAAAATTATATTTGTATAACTAATAATATTTAATGTATATCATTACATAAGACACAACAAAGATTACATCAAATTAAGAGAGATCATATTTTATTTATCAAAATTGTTATAATTTTCTAATGAATATATTTTATAAATAATTTTAAATAAAAAATTTTTAAATAAAAAATTATAAAATTCTTTACGTTAATTGAAAAATGTATTTCGCACTTATTATTTCCGCACTCAAAAGAAAGACAATTCATAATTATATCTTTAATTTGGGACAAAATTTGGGACGTAAAATGGGATAAAAAATTAAAATTTGGAACTATTGTTCATATTAATGTAGCTTTAATAGACGAGACGTGCGTTTTGCTAAATATTTGCGATTTACTCGCGATGGGCTTGATAGAATCTGGAGCAAAATTAAAAGTCAATCAACGACTCTCAATAATCCAAACAATAAATTAATTACAGTCAAGAAGTTTTGAAACGTTGTAGCATTTTAAATATTATGTTGACAGTTTGTAATTAAATTCGTAATTAAAAACTTATGATAATTTACGCTATCTTTTTTCGTGTTTATTCCAGGGAAAGTTACTTTTTAAAAACAATAAGTTACAGTTATTCATTTCCGAGTAGAAAAAGTAACGACAAAAGTAACTGTAAAATTCGTTATCGTTACAAAAAAAAAAACTAACTTCGTTATCATTACAGTTACCAAAGAAAAAATCTCGAGCAAGACAACAAATTATTATGATATAAAAATGATGTCAAAATGACTCCAAAATCATTAAAATGATCATTAAAAGTAATTTTTCAATCATTTCCGATTTATTTTTAATGTCATTTTGACGTTATTGTGATTTGTTGTTCTGCTTGGGAAGTAACGCAGTTACCAAAAAAGTAAGTTGTAACTATAACTTCTCGTTACAACGAGAAGTTACTTCCATTCCCTAGTTTATTCCCATGCAACCCTCCTTATAATTAATTCATTATCTAGGGAAGCATATATTTTTGTTATATTCGATGTATTAAGCAAAATCCAATCTCGATAATGTCATGTGCATGTGAGGCAACATGTAGGCGTAGAGAGATCACGCAGAGATAGATAGAGACAGAGAGTTTCTATTAACGTGAAATTGAATTTATATTCGGCAATTTTCCGGCTAGACTTCCCGGAGGAGCGCAAACAGCTGTTGGAGGTGGTCGGTCCGGAGTTGCAATCAATTTACGATGATATGGGAATCGAGGTCAGTGCAGAGCAATTTCAATTACTTTGACGTTCAAATCTGCTCGTCAAAATTATTCGCGAAAGTGTATGCTTCGCCCTGCACAGGTACTCCTGGTGGACATGCAATATGGAGCCGGCGATGACCCGGACGTCGATCCGCATCTGGCGGAATACTTCCTGGAGGAGATAAGTGCGTCCCACCGTCATTCCAGAGGATGTTTTCTCCTGGTAAGGAATGTATACAGCGTTGTCTCGGCAAATATTGATCGGCACCACATTTTTCTTCCATTGCCGCGTAGAATTAAGTAATTATACGGTTTGGTACGTATAGAGCTTAATAGTTAATACCGTAAAGCCTTCTAACGAGAGTAGATACTCTAACGATTGTTACGATTATATCGTCGTATCACGTGCTTTATTTTACGCGTATTTTACTCTCGCCATTCTCGTCGCATCGCCATCGCTCTTTACTTTATCTCCTTCTACACACAGAAAAATATCATTCTGTTGTAAGAAAATTAATTATCTTCTTTCTAAAACAACAATTTACTTTCTTTTCTTTACGTAACAGTTATCTTTAACAAAGAATATTTTTAATTAAAATATGTTTACTCATTAAAAAGTTTACAAACGCTCATTATTATATATCTAAAACGAGAATTTATTTTCTTTTGAAGAATATTATAAAATTGATCGAAGAAGCGACTTTATATAATAAATAACTCAAATTTGTTTTAATTTAATAATCTTGATTGAAAACTTATTAGAATTAGTATTAAACTTACTAGAATTCAGAATATAATTCAAATAATTTTAATGTGCTTGTGATGAACTTATGATAAATTTGCGGATATATAAACTTTTGAAACATTTGGAATAAGTAATTATTACTTGTGTATAATGTATATTTTTCTGTGTCTGCACATACACACACACACACACTCACACTTCCAGTATACTGCTTGAGATGCAGAGGAGTGACTCGTTTCTTCATTTGTTATCCTTTTCAGCTGTTGACGGGAACAAATTACACCGTAGGGTGGGTGCCAACGGAATTGAAAGAGGCTACCTACCAAACGCTTGTCGCGCACTGCGCTCTTCTTAAAGATCATTACGAGCACAATGGGCACTCTTATGCTTTGAATGCAAATAGGTAATACGCCGATGTCTAGAATTTCTCCTAATTTCCCCTTTCCTCATTCCCTGTTCGTTTTTTTTTTTTTTTTTGGAATCATCATAAGTTACATGTAAACAGCGTGCAAACTGCTCAACGAGAATGGCAAAAGGATCGAGAGCCAAAGTTGCGCCAGGCATTAAAGACTGCTGTGGAACGGGCGATTGTGGAGCATCCGGAGAATCAGGACTTGGAATACACCTTAAAGAGCACGGCGGAACGACAACTGGAACACGGCCTAAGTAAGTAGCAAAGTTTTGCCGATACATATATGATCTATCACCTGAACCGCTGGTATTCTCTGACATATCATTCCCTGTGTATGAGCACGTCATGTTTTTACAAGATCGTAAATAAATGACCGAATACGTCGATCGCCACTCTGCCGCTGTCAATATTTGATCAGCTCTCGTGCGATGGCACGCCGATGGCGCACGTATTTTATGACGAAAATTGTGGACTTATCGGAGCTTTCTCTTCCAAAAATAGGAGAACCTGACCTTCTAGGTCAAGTATCGTCGTGTACCGTTTAAATTATTCGCCGTGAAACGTGCAACGACTATTCGCGAAGGAGAGTCACATACTCACTGCGTTTCATATTATAAGAGGCTTTTATATAGAGGCTGGAAATTGAACTACTTTGTACCACGTTTCATGCGCTAATTCGTTTTCCAGCCTGAAAATTTAATTGGTGCTCGAGTTATTTTTAGTCGCTCCCGCTGGCTAGGATTTATCATAAATTTATAAATGCACGCGCGCGCGCATCGCATATAGCAATTAAAATCTCGGAATGAAAAATATTATTTGTCTTTGAATTTTCTCAAATGTAATTAAAAGCGTTTTAAAACGAGCTTCAAAGACCTTTTCATTACTATGCAGACGTAAGAGCAGCGAGGCACATGTAAGGAGCAATAAATAATAATTCATCCGATGGTATAATCGTTGGAACGTTCTTATCAGATTTAGACCAGCAGGGCTTGGGGATAATGGCTGTGATTCGCGAATGGACGAGTGATGATGCGCCAAGATGCACGGCTGCCGCCGAGGGACTCAAGAATCGCATTCAGACTACCTTGCCCCAGGAAAACGTCCTGGGTTTTGACGTGGAATACCGTAGCGGCGGTATCGATTCCGACTGCGAAGCTCACGATGAATATCTTGCGAAATTTCGAGAACTGATATTGGATAGGCTTCAACAGCTGGTGAACGCGTCTGTCGAAGCTGATCCGGAAATTAAAAGTCGCAAGAAAATGGTTCAGGAGGTCTACGCTGAAAGCATGGCGCATTTTGCTCTTCTTCGAGAATTGCCGTTAGCCAACGAGGGCAACGAAGCCGTGGAGCGAGTTAAACGACTTATCCTTGCAGGTATTCTTTTTTACAGGATATAACTGCGTAAATATATACAATTAAGATCCTATACAAGTTTATCAAAGAGTAACGCATTTCAATTGTAAATATCGCTTATATTGAAATAATTGTTCTTGAGAATCACGTGTACGTGTAAATTTTAAGATAATGACTGCATTCAGCAGCTTTCCAACTGTTGTACAATTTTTTTAATATTGTTGGTCTTGCCTTTAATTTCTTATTGGATCTAAATGTATAAACCAATCATATTAAAGAATTATGTAACAGTTGTAAAGCTACTTTTTTCTGCTGGACGCCAATATACCATAATTTAGCTAGTACAGTAACGGTATAAGTATGATTGAAATATAACATGGCTAATCTTCAGGCAAGGAGCATAAGCACGGACCGATTCTAATCTATGGGCCCAAATCCTCTGGGAAATCCTCTATCCTTGCACGCGTCTATCAGGATTCACCTGACTGGCTTTCGACGTCGACGCTTCGCGTCGTTCGATTATGTACCTCGACACCTCGATCCGCTTACAGCCTGGAGCTCCTCCGTATTCTCTGCCAGCACGTCGGCTTTCTTTGCGGAGATAACGACGGTAATTTACCGCGAGACGCCTCCTTCGACCCACTCTACCTCAACAATTGGTTCAGTCTCATTATACGCCGCTTAGAGGAACATCCCCTTCCGGACCAATTAATTATTCTCCTCGACGATCTTCATCGCTTTCATCCGCTTGAGTGCGATATCGTCGCTGCCTTGTCCTGGTTACCGCTCACTCTTCCTCCGGGTGTTCACTTTGTTGTCACTTCCGCGCTTCCGCCCGAGGGAATGCGCCTCACGCCGCTTCAAAAGGATCGTCTACGTAGCCCCGATATTCTCGTTGATTTATCCGGGCATGTGTGCGCGACACCAGGCGTCGACGCGGTTCTCCAACGCTTAGAGGACCTCGTCGGACTCGACGCAGCTAATCGGATTGCCTCGATTCTCGCTTGCACCGAATATGGCTTGTCGGAGACAGAAATACTGGAATTAATTATGCCTACTGGAGGAGAAGGACCATTGCTTTTGGAGGAGAGTCAATTTAATTTTGCAACCTGGTGCTTGATCAGGAGAACATTCGCACCGTGGCTGAAAGTAAGAATATTAGATTCAACATGTAAATAGCTTGTTTAAAGATGGTTTTTAATCACGGTCGTATATTATTAAATTTTTATTTTATTAAATATTATTTCAGGTACGAGTGATGAGCGGTCGGTTAATGTTTTCCTGGCGTAGCCAATGTCGTGAAGCCGCTCTCAGAAAGTATCTCTCCAATCAAGACGTTTCTCGCGGTTATCACGCGGAGTTAGCCAGCCTCTTCTTTTCCGAGGAAGCCGATGATAATTCCGACAAATCGCTGGAGAATCCATCTTCTTCGCCTCCTATCAAGGAAACACCGTTTCAAAGTGCGCCGCAAACGCAAATTGTCACATACACACTTCGACACGTTGAAGAAGCATGGCTACATCTTCTGCGTGCTTCTGACGTTGACAAGTTGAAGAAACTCGCCGTTTGCGCGTTCGATTTTCTTCTTGCGAGTGCTCAGATGATCTCCGTGAGCTATCTACGATGTGTCCTCGAACATGCCAGACGATATCTCCTTGAACGCGATTTGGAACTCGTGTATTACGCGGTGAGAAAATCCAGCGATGTTCTTACCAGAGATCCACTTCAGCTCGCTGCGCAGCTTATCTGCTGGTTAAGACCGGTTGCTGAGGACGGAGGTGACCTCGTGAGTCCTTTTTATTTTTTATTCTAACAAGAACTTATATTACTATTGATTCGTAAATAAAAAAAGATTTACTCATTCTCTTCATCAGGTCAGCAGAATGGTCATGGCGGCAATGGCTTGGTGCGACGGTTACACCGCGCCTTTACTCGTGCCCTTGAACGGATGGTTACAACCGCCTCTGCCACTACAGATCCGAGCGATTACTTGTCCTCAGGGAGTTAAGTTAATCGAAGCGGCACCATCTGGTCAGCATGTAGTCATTGTGCCACCGCAGGGAGATGCTCAATTATGGCATGTGATGTCCGGTCAGCTCGTTCATACATTCAAAGGTAAAACGAGAAAAGTACAATTTAGCGCGAATTAATACAGAATATTGGCATTTTTTCTCTATCGCAAGTTTTCCAAATATGTTTTTATTAATTATGAATAAATCTCTTTTTATTCACACCAGGACACTCCAGTCCAATTTCATGTTTAGCCGTTACCCATCAATCACAGTATCTGTTAACCGGTTCCGAAGACACTTCTATTATCGTTTGGGATATGAAAGATCTTGTAATGAAACGCCGGATTTGCGAGCATATCGCACCGGTTCTCACTTTAACTCCGGCACTCAACAATTCCGTTATCGTGAGCGGTGGCGAGGATTCCAGAATTATTGCTACGAGCTTGCTCACTGGCGAAGTCCTGATGAAGGTTGATCATCACCGAGGTCCTGTCACCACTATTCGAGTCGATTCCGCTGGAGAAGTCTTGGTTTCTGGTTCAGTCGACGGAACTGTGTGTCTTTGGTCTTTGGAAAGCTTTAGTCTTCTCAACAGTATTACTCTTCCTTCTCCAGTGATCATGCTTGACGTGTCTGCAGATTCAGTTTTTCTTCTAGCCGCTTGCGAAGATCAGAAGCTCTATCTAAGATCCTTGGCAACCGGCACGGAAATCCATACACTTAGAGGACATCAAGGACCAGTTAAGAGTCTTTGTCTGGCAAAAGATTGTAGAAGAGCTATCGCTGGTGGTGTCGAAGGCAGAGTATCCGTATTTGATATGCATAGTGGAAAGTTGATCAGGACTCTGCCTGCTAATCCATCAGCAACAGTTACTTCAGTCAAGGTAATTAAACGCAAAATATCATAATTTTCATTATTTTTCTCATTTATTTTAATTGAATACGTTCTCACAATGTCTGTTTAAATCATATACTATTATATTTCCACTTTTATCTTTTGCAGGTAACTGAGAAAGATGATTTTCTGATAACTGGTGGAGGAGGTCGCGTGACTTATTGGAGCTTTCGTGGTGAAGAACCACCACCAAAACCACAAAAACCTGGAAAACAGGATACATTGCAACCCCATACCGCACCGATATCCTGCTTGGACATCTCCAGGGATGGCGCTATGGCGGTTACTGGTGGTGTCGATTCTTTAGTCAATTTATGGCAACTCAACACTCACGAATTGTTATCCACCCTAGAAGGACATATCGCTAGCATTACTTGTATCGCATTTTCCGCATCAGAACTTTTTGTCGCATCTGGTACAGACTTTTATAAAATTATTTTTCTTTGCCAATTAATGCCTTTTTATTATTAACGTATCTGAATTAAGTGGAAATATAAAAATATGCGTAAATTCTTTAGGATCCGAAGACAAGACGGTACGTGTGTGGGGTTTAACTCTAGGACTTGTCGTGGCTACGTTCAGGCATCAGGCACCAGTAACTGCTGTTACTGCTATGCTAGATGGAAGAAGAGTGGTCAGTTCAGATCGTGCTGGCTCTATCAGAGTCTGGGCAGCAGATACCGGTACATTGATTCAATCTGTTTGCGGACCTGGAAGATGTTTCGCTGTTGCGTCCGACATGAGGTAAGAGAACTAGATTTATATATAAATTTCTCTATGCAAAATATTCTTTATCTGGTTCTTCTACTCATACTCCTCGCGTTTCTATCTTTAAACTTTGACCGTTATTTTAAGACTCATTAGACTAACATCTCTCAGCTGAACCATTTCATCATTCCAGATACGCGGTTTGCGGATCTGGTGACAATCAGGTGCGCATAATCAGTCTGGGCGCCGGTCCCGAGGAGAAGCATCAGGTATCGCACTCACAGGATATCACATGTCTGGTAGCAACGCCGGATTCTCAATATCTGATCACTGGTTCTCGCGACATGAGTCTGAAAGTGTGGCAACTAGCCGGCGGTAAACTCTCCCAAGTGTTGGTCGGTCATACCGATCATGTGACTTGCGTAGCAGTCGCGGTGCTCGACAAATCTATAGTGGTATCCGGCTCTAGGGACGCCAATTTGATCGTCTGGGATATCAATACTGGTGCCGATTTGCACACTCTCGTGGGTCATTTGGGTTACGTGACCTGCGTGCGTCTCTCCGGCGACGGTACTTTGGCCGTTTCCGGAAGCGAGGACAAAAGCCTCATCGTTTGGGATACTAAAAAGGGCACCCCCCTCAGTTCCATTATGCTACACGTACCGGTTTTAGGAGTCGAAATGTCTACCGATTGCTCCAGGATGGCAGTACATTTACTGGAGCATAAATGCATGCCTATTTTATGTCTGCATAATACTCCCGCGCAATACGTGAAATTGCCGCCATACGTGGCCCCGCGGGACTTAAGACCACCAGGACCGAAACGACCCGCCAAAAGATTGTTGAAGAAAGAGGTGTCTTTAGATACTTACACCTGGCAGCGAAAGTACGGGCATCTTACGTCAGGTTATCATTTTTATATATTTCTAATGCCATTTAGAGATTGTTATCAATCCCTTAAGTATATTCATGCAAAAATAAGGATTTAGTTTGATCTTCTTTGCATTTATCTTCATAGGTATTATAGTTTCAAGTATCGAGGAACGATTGAAACGTCGCTTTAGCGTGAGCGCGTCAATGGAAGAGATCAGCCAAGCAGGTTTAGCCGGTTCTCAATCTGGCTTAGGTCCTGAACAAGCCGCTTTAGCACAATCTCAACATTTTGATCAACTAGAGGCACTTTGGAACAAACAGTCACCGCCGCCAAGACCACGTGGCCTAGTCCGGACATTAACGAAACAAAGTTCGCTTCAAGCTACCCGAATATCCGACTCTGAAGAAGAAGAAGGTAAAACTTATTATCTAGTTTGCTTAAGCAAACATTTATATTTTTTATGATAAAGCGTATAAAGATAAAATTAAGTTTTTTATATATAGTGAGATATTTATTATTGCAGATATACCGGATTAAATGACAAAATATTTTCTATCGACAACCTTCGGTCGATTGTCGAATATATTTAAGTTACAAAATGTCCTTCCGTGTCATTCGATGCAATAAATAAAGATATACCAGAGGTAATAGACTAGAACAAAATGTACGATTTGTTCCATTATTTTTGCATTCAATAGTTTATCTCTATTTTATTTTGTTATCTGCCCCCATTATATTAATTCAATATTTTATAATATAATATCAACATCAGTTATAAGTTATACCATACATAAATATTATTTATTGATTCGCTTCTTAACTATGTGCAGTTTGGTAATATTTTGCGATAATTCTCCATGCTTTCGGTGCCATAAAATCCTCAGGAGGATCTTCACCATTTTTTGCCAAATCTAATGTAAAAAGAGACACAAAAAATAAAAATATCTTTATAAATCTTGTGGAGATATACACATGCGTATATAGCCACAAAAATGAAAATAATATAAAATTATATAAACCAATAAATAAAAAAAATTATGACAGAATAAATTATGATAGAATAAAAACTTACTACGCATTTTGGTACCGGAAATAAAAACGAAATCTTGCTGTCGTTCAGCTTCGAAGAAAGACATTTTTTTCGTTTTGGTGTCGTAAGCAGCTACTCTAAAAGGGATAATTTCGAGATTTTGCAAACCTGGCGCCATTGAAAGGATGCGTGCACCATGAGCGGCATCGTAAAGATTGCCGTCTGGTGTGGCGGATTTATCAGGATGAGGAATACCAGCGGGATCTCGTCCGACAATGTAAAAATTTGCTCCTGCGATCATACGAGCTTTGGCATGCCATTGCACCTAAAAAATGTAAATCATGATAAAGTGGCTAAACATTTTTTTAAATTGACCATTATAACGGTCTTTACATATTTCACATTATATTGTATCGCACATTATATATTGTTACGTTAGGAAGAAATTTACTGACCTCTGTGGGACCGGCATAACACATAGGACTAGGAAAGATAGCGAGAATAGTATCCTTATGCAAGACGTTTTCCTCGAGGATAGCCTGGTGTTGCCGTATCCTGACCGGTAGAGGAACATCGTCGTCTTTAGTCCACCCGCCCAAAGGATGAAGGAGAAGAACTGGTTTCTTGAAGCCGTATTCTTCGAGACGTCGCCTGGTATCCTGAGTATACGAGATGCAATAGAAATAACGAACGCGTATTGCGGTTTGTAAAGTTTTGTTATTTCGTGAAGTAAGTATCAACCTGCATAAGCAACGCGTGTCCATTGTGTATCGGATTTCGTAATTGGAAAGCAAAAACCGCATCGGCGCCAATCTCTCGACACTTAGTCCTGATCTCGTTAGGCATCAGCCTATAATGATCCAACCCGTCATTCCATCTAATTCTTTCAAGCACTTCCAAATCCCCGCCGACCAACCAGTCACCAGAGTCTTGGATTAATCTGACATAAGGGTGCCTGGGATTATTTGTGCCGAATTGACGGCAGCAACGTTCTTCCTTGCGGTGGAGATAAAATTCCGGATTGCGTAAGACGGCAAGATCCTTGTCCTGATATCTAAGTACGAACGCAGTCGCATCGAAACAGCGCTCTTTGTCGGAAGTACTCACGGGAAGAACGATAGGAACCGATTGGTTGATCGAAACGCCGTTTTCGTACAGACAGTTAAAATGCTGCACCTATTAAAAACAATAATGCTTTTGCGTTTGGATTAAACTTTGCGCATGGATTAAACTTACTTGAAGATACTCGGCTTCCCTCATAAATCCTTTCAAAGGCGCCGCCCATCCTTCAGCGAGAACTTGTAACCATTGCACGTCTAATTTTCCGATTTCCACAATTGGAAGAGTCTTAATTTCGTTCCGGATATCGTCCAATCTATCCTCTTCCACGAATAATTCTAGACAGGGTTGCTTAAGTTCGCATATCTTTGGTATAATTTGTTTGCTTTGGAGAAAATTGATGACGATATCGGTAGATTGTTGAACGGTCGTGTTCTCCGTGTTGACGGTGAGATCGGGTTCGGTAGGTACATCATAATTTTGATCGATACCGGTGAAACCCTTAATGATACCCTGACGTGCTTTCTTATAGAGGCCTTTGACGTCACGGGCCTCGCAGACCTGGAGGGATGCGTCGATGAATATCTCGAAGAAGGGCAGATTGGCGTTCTCGTGAATTTCGCGTGCCATTTCTCGGTCCGCCGCGAACGGCGAGACGAAGCTGCAGAGGGCAATGATTCCGGCGTCTGCGAAGAGCCTCGCGACTTCAGCAACGCGACGCACATTCTCCTCGCGATCCTCTTTACTGAAGCCGAGATTACGATTCAAACCGGTGCGCAAGTTGTCACCATCCAAGCTGTACGCGGGAATTCCCTGCTCCAGAAATAACATCGAATAAAATACCGTGAAAGTGGAGCAACAAGCTTATAAAGCGATTACGCTTTAATGCGCACCTGAGAAACGAGATATTCCTCAAGTTGAAAAGAGATGGAAGTCTTTCCGGCACCAGAAAGTCCCGTCATCCAAATTGTACATCCACGAAATCCTTGAACGGAGCCGATCGCTTGTCCCCGTTTCGTTCTGGACACATGATGCGCTTGAGACAACACGTTGGTCGCTATTGCCTGCGCCTGCGATGGGAAATATATTTTCTATCAGCGTTCTCATCAACATTTATACTCCACAGATACTTTCTTCTATATGCATTAATTTTATTATATCTCACTTCTTTCGGAGAATTCGAAATCTCTAGTATCCGTCGTTCAAAGATTCCCATTTTTCTAAAAAACTCTTTTTGTTTCTATACTTATTTAATAGTTACGCGCTTAATAATTACGTAATGATTTGTAATGTAACGACTATTTTTAATTTATTATTTTTGTATAATTATTGTTAATTATTAGGATTATGGAGATTATTGGAAGACACAATATACATCTGAATTCTACGACAGACGATAGAAAACTGAAAACTGTTCTCGGTGTACGAAATGTAAGATGCTGTTAAAAGCGAGAAAGTTTGAAGAAAGTCACTTTCATCGGTATTCCGGGGATCAACAAGTCCAGGAATACTTTTAAAAGATTGCTGCCGTGCAAATACGCACAACTGTATTATATTCTATGTATATTATATATTAAATTTATTAAATATAATTTTTGCGTATCTCAAACTAATCTAGATTCTCTCAGATTATCTCAAATCAGTTTACCTTATTTTATCACAAAAGTAAATTTTAGAGTTATCGTTTCTTTTATAATAAGATACTTCATATCTCACTATAACAGTACACGTGAAGGAATGTAATTCACAGTATAATTGTTTACAACATTGTTTACAGTAAAAGAAAAAAAAATAAGAAAAATGATATATATATATAAAATTTTTTATAAGAAACAGTATTTCAGACAGCGAAGATTCACAAGTTTATCAAGTATGCTGCGATTGATCTGTCTATTATTATTTCGATTTGCTTTAGTATTTAATTGTTTATATAATTTATGCTGAATTTTTATTTTATTTCGATTGCAATAATCTTTTTTATTATTAAGAGAATAACAACCGTATATTAATTAAAGAGATTTAAATTTCAAACTTCATGAGATTCAAAAAATGTATCCGACTAAAAAATAATAAACTTTTAATAAACTCTTTTAACAAAGTAACTTTCTCAAAATGACAAAAAAGAAATGATCCTTACAGCACAAAAGTTGCAGTAACATTGCAGACATTTTGCAGCAATATTGCTGCAAATTGTGTGTATGTAGATTATTTTTTGTAATGTGCTTTAAAAAATATCTGGCATTCGGACAGTTATTCATGGAATTTAATAGGTATTCTGACGAAAATGAAAAGTTGTATCAAGCATATTATTTACGAATCGTATTTAATCAATCAATAATGACATCAAATTTATATAATTATTAATATTATTAATATTATTTTTACTTCCTTTTTCTGTTTGGGAATAATATTAAAAATGAAGAGGGGTCCCTCATAAAATTATATTTAATATAAATATATATGGTTATTTAAAAATGTAATATTCTCAGCATTTGCAACTATCAATTTTGTTTCTTTTATTTTTCGAAAATTTTTGTTTATTACAGTATGATATACTAGTAAACTTCAAAGGGTCTCGAACTTCATTACCGACGACTCGAATTATCTCTCGAGTAAGATTTTATTCTTCACTAAAGTGATTTTAATATTCTTGTACTATTTTCGTCAACAGACATACCGGCAGTTCGTAGGCATTCGTAGGTCGCGATGTTTAAAAGACACGTGTTGACGAGAACTGCATGTAATTAAGCGTCATAACGCTTAATTATCCGAGGTATTTTATTAATCAGGCATAATTAGTTACAGAACGTTTGTCTTGTCAATAATCACGGAGTTTTTGTACGCGAAGCTGCTGAATGTTACGTGCTCCACCGAGTGCTCGTTTTATTTTGAAATAAATTAATTGTTACGATCATATTACAGAATGGAGAAACTCTGTCCACTGTGTAAAAAGAAGGGTATTAGGAGAAGGATCAAGGCATTTCAGGTTAATATGGAAGAAGCGATGTGGTCCTGTGAGGCGGAAGAAGTAAACAATCTTCTTATTCCTTTTCTGTTTATTTCCTTAAAACCTAGAATATTTTCCAGTAAGAAATACAGATGACTTAGTGAATCATTACATTCTTGTTGTTCTTGTTTGTCAATGTTAAGCAAAGGATACATTCTGAGTGACGCATGAAGCTCCTTATGCATCATTTGTCTCTATTGTTCATTTAATAATAAAGAAAGATAAAATGATACATTATGTACTTCATGCATACAATCGGAACGCATTCAAAGATGAAATGATTCTTTTGTTATATCGTGTCTCTTGCTGGAAAATACCACTAACCTACCTGTGCTCTTTGCTTTCTGTTTCTTGCTTTTTATCTCTTACTTTTTCCCTCTTTGTGACCATTTTATCGTGTTTCTTGTCTCTTCCAATGTTCATCAAATTTTATATCAGACGACAAAAAAGCGAAGAAACAGGATAAGAGGTAAAAAGCAAGAAACAGGAAGCAAAAAGCATAACTGTAGATTATATAGGCTTTATATCTATGCCCACAATTTTGTTTTGTATTTTAGTGCCCCTGGCCGATGGGTTACGAGGATCTGATATTCTTTCCTAGAGTAGCTACCTCCTGCAACTGGGAGGAATCAAGTTTCGCTAAAGAGGATGTTCCTGTACCAGTGGACTTTACGCTTTATACACCACCTGAAACTCCTGGAAGCGAACTTACCAAAGAATTGACCGAGATAACAAGTGCTGAATATTCATCATGTCCTACAATGAAAGATAAAATTGAAACAGTGCCTGAATGTGAATTCGTTACCTCAACAAAGGAATCTACTGATTCTAATAAATCATCACTATTTGAATCATTTGAATTAGCAGACATTAACTCTAAAGAAAGCAAAAATATGAACAAACAGATTGTAGATGTTAAGATAGTGCCCAAGATTGTTAACATCGAAAAGACTAATATTAATCTTAAGATTTTTTCTAATATTGATAACAATTGTGATAATAGAAAACTACAGGAATGTAATTATCCATTCATGAATACAAGCGTAATGGATACTTTCAAGAATCTTGATATATCTAATAATAAGTATACAGAGGTTGGTTTAAGTCAGCAGTACAATACCACAAACGAACAGAATGAAAACGATAAATTGCAATTGGATGCAACAGTAAATGAGGTCAAAACAGATGTTGGCGCAGAGACATTATCAAAAGCTAAGAATACGTTAGTCGACCTAGATACTACAGTTACCTTAGATACAACAAACCAGTCTACAGAGAATACTTTGGACACATTGGATACAATATTGGAAGATATTATTAAAAATAAAAGCAATTTACCTAAAGACTCAAATGATGATTGGTTAAACAAGTTGATGAGTTGATGACAGTAACTTACATTTATTATTATTATTTAATAGCTTGTATTTTGAACAAAGACTGAAAGATGTGACGAAGGAGATCAAATTGTAAATTACAACTGATCTTTATGAAATGTGATAATAGAATCGAAGTTGTTATAAGAAATAATAAGCAATCATAATAGTATTAAAAATGATATTTTGTTGTTTTGTTATTATTTACTTTTATTTTTTACATTTACTTTTATCATCCTTTTAACAATATAGTAATTAATCTGCTTATATGATAAAAAAAATTATGAACATTTACTGAAGTTATTTAACTTTTGGTAAATGAAAGAAAACCGGTTAAATGTGTGTGGCGAATAAAATTTTAGAATTTAAAAAACTCGAATATTTAATTATAAGAAATGATTGCATATATTTACTTTACCAAGGTCCATTTTTACCAATGTAGATTAACTTTAATCTTGGTTTAAATTTAGTCTTTATCTTTTTCTAATTTTTAAAATTAGAAAAAAGTTAAAACAAGATTAATGTTAATTTTCATAAAAAATGGAAAAAATAATTTTTATTAGTACATCTCGTTTTGTTTTAAGCAGTTAAGTATCCTAATCTGAAAACATCTTATTTTATTTATAATAAACTTAAAATTTATTATTTTTTTTCTTTAATCTTATCTCTTAAATCTTATCTCTTAGACCCGATTGTTTCATCTTAATCGCTTTCAAAATTAAGAGGTAAATCTGGTAATTCGCGCATGTGATTGGGTAATTTTGCTACTTATCCAACAGATAAAATTTACCAAAAGGTGGAGCAACCGGCTCTTAATCTTATCTTCTGTCTTTGAATTTGGCGGTTAATTCGGTCATATAAGGCTGTATTTTCATGCTGACACTCAACGCTTGATTCGAGCGTCAAAACAGATCACGTGATCAAAATTAACGAATACCAAGCATCAATTTTAATCTCTATTAGACAGCCAATTGCGTATCAATTGGTAGCGTGTTTTGTTTTGTGCTACTCTATCCGCCATTTTTTCTGTAAGGTTTACCGGCCTTTACTTCTTACCGCGTTTTATCTACTGTAATTTTGTCGATAATAACACATGTTCTATTTATTTTTACGTACTTGTTTAGAAAGTTGTTTAATAACGTAATCTTCTAAAACAACATTCTTGTTAGACTAATCGTATAAGGATCTTGGGTACTTATTCAGGATGGATTTCCTTGAGTATCCAGACATCTTTGCCGAGGTTAAGGGCACGATGGTAAGAGCTTTTAATCGTTTTTTAAAGTAATTAAACAATATCGTATAATTGATTCTTGTCATGAATTTTTTTTATCCATTTTGAGCTCATAACGGCGACCTGTTTTTTAATTACATGAAATTTGGTAATATTTAATCAGTTCCAATTTTAGCTTTATTAAAGATACACAAATGATTTATTTTATATTTTCTTTATAAACAAAAAAAAATCAATAATACGAGCTAATTAAGGAGGAAAATTAACAATATATACATTTATGAATAGAAATTAGATCGATAAAAGTAAATTAATTAAAAGAAACAATCCTAATTTGATCAAAGTTGATCTTGATGCTTAATAATATTCATATATATATATTCTACATTTGTAAATATAACATTTTGCATTTTTCAATTTTATAAATTGTGCATCAATTTGGTTTGTCAGATTTGAAACACAAGCCGAAATATTAATCTTTGTAGATTTTTAAGATGCTTATTAGCATCATTATAAAATTGACAAGTAATCTAATTCGAGATATTAATGTTCAATTAAAATATATTTGCAAAAATTTACATATGAATATTATTAAGCATCATGATCTGCTTTAACCGAAAATAGGATTATTTTTTTAAATTGATTTAAACAATATGTATTTATTATTATCTAATTAATAATAATAATTGTTTTACAGACGCCAGGTAGATTAAAGTTGACTGATCAGCACTTGATCTTTAAGAATCAGAAAACTGGGAAAGTCGAACAGATCTCAGCTTCTGATATGGAGATGGTAAACTATCAAAAATTTATTGGAACCTGGGGTCTCCGTATCTTTCTAAAAAATGGTACTTTGCATCGCTTCAAAGGCTTCAAAGAATCTGAACAAGAAAAAATTGCCAAGTTCTTTTCTGCTAATTACAAGAAAGATATGTTGGAAAAGGAGCTGAGTTTAAAAGGCTGGAACTGGGGTACCGCAAGGTTTAATGGATCTGTCTTGAGTTTTGATGTTGGTCATCATACTGCTTTCGAGATACCTCTGTATGATGTATCACAATGTAACACTGGAAAGAATGAGGTAACATTGGAATTCCATCAAAATGATGACGCTCCAGTCAGCCTGATGGAAATGAGATTTCACATTCCCGTTAGTGACAGTGTTGATCAAGATCCCGTCGAGGCATTCCATCAACAGGTGAGAAAAGATTTAAACGATAGATGGGCGCGCGAATATATTTGTAAACTTAGAAACAGAGAAGTAATTCATTTCTCAATTACAATAGGTGATGGATAAGGCATCAGTGATCAGTGTGAGCGGCGACGCGATTGCCATATTCAGAGAGATTCACTGTTTAACGCCACGTGGTCGTTATGACATTAAGATCTTCCAGACCTTCTTTCAACTGCACGGCAAAACCTTCGACTACAAAATACCTATGTCCACTGTATTGAGACTCTTCTTACTTCCACACAAGGATAATCGTCAAATGTTTTTCGTCGTGAGCTTGGATCCTCCTATAAAACAAGGCCAAACGCGATATCATTATCTAGTACTCCTGTTCAATCAGGAAGAAGAAACTTCTATCGAATTACCATTTACCGAAAAGGAATTAAAAGAAAAGTACGAAAATAAACTGACTAAAGAATTATCAGGACCTACATTTGAAGTATTGGGCAAGGTAAGTAAAAGAAAAGCTTTCTAGTTTCCATATTTTTATTTTAATGCGAAATTATTTGTTTATAGGTGATGAAGGTAATTATCAATCGAAAGTTAACTGGCCCAGGACATTTCACTGGTCATACCGGGACACCTGCTATTAGCTGTTCTTTTAAAGCTGCGGCAGGATATCTATATCCGCTCGAGCGAGGTTTTATTTATGTACATAAACCTCCAATACATATTCGTTTCGAGGAGATAGCTTCATTGAACTTTGCGCGTGGCGGTGGATCGACTAGATCATTTGATTTCGAAATCGAGCTTACGAGTGGTGTGGTACACACATTCAGTAGTATTGAAAAAGAAGAATATGGTAAATTATTTGACTTCATTACAGCCAAGAAATTGCGTGTCAAGAATCGCGGCAAAAGTGACAAGCCCAAATATGACGAAGACTTTGGTGACAGCGATCAAGAGGACGAACCGGACGCTTACTTGGCACGAGTCAAGGCAGAGGCGCAGGAACGCGATGGCGAGGAGAATCAAGATTCTGAGGAGGAAGGCTCGACCGATGAGGACTTCAATCCTAATCAGGTTGAGAGCGATGTCGCCGAGGAATACGACAGCAATCCTAATAGCTCTGACAGCGAGGATTCAGATGCCTCTGCGGCTAGTCACAAAAAGGAGAAGAAAGATAAAGAGAAGAAAGAAAAGAAAGAAAAGAAATCAAAGTCAGCAAAAACTGTATCGGAAAAGCCACGAAAGCAGAGGAAATCGAAGAAGGAGAGAGACGAGAACAAGCCAAAGAGACCTCCATCAGCGTTCATGTTGTGGCTGAATAGTGCACGCGATAGTATCAAGGCGGACAATCCAGGACTGTCTATAACGGATATCGCGAAAAAGGGAGGTGAGATGTGGCGAGAGCTCAAAGACAAATCTGAATGGGAAGCGAAGGCAGCCAAGGCTAAAAAAGATTATATAGCGTCGATGAAAGAATATCAAACGAGCGGAGGCGGTAAAGAAAAAACTAAAGAAAAGAAGACAGAGAACAAGAAGGAAACGAAAAAAGACTCGCCCAGCAAGCAAATGTCTGGTTCCGGTTTCAAGAGCAAAGAATATATTAGTGATGACGATAGTAGCAGCGATGAGAATAAGAAATCTGCAAAAGAAAAATCTGATAATGAAAGTGAGGAGGAACAGAAGGATAAGAAGAAAAAAACTGAAAAGAGGCCAACGGAAGATACTAGAAAAAAAGCATCGAAAAAGACGAAACGAGATCAATCCGATGAAAGCGATGAGGAGGAACCTATACAGAGTACTCCATCTTCGTCTGAAGACGAATCTAAAAGTGATTAATAAATGCTACAAAATTCAAACATTTTTGTCGTTAGTTTACACTTAGTATCACTTATCGAAAAGGTGTACATTTCCCTTAAAATTATTATATTTACAATTACAAGGGGATGAGCATTCAAGTGAATTAATAGTTGTATAACTTTCTAATATTATAAATATATTTTTAAATGCTGTATATGTAACCTTTTAATATTATAAAGTATTAATAATTTTAAGATTTGAATGATATGAAAACAAATAACAATATATTGCCGTCGTTAAATACATTTATTTTGCTTTTTTCTTTGCATAAATATATCTTCTTTTTCTTTCTTTGAATGAAAAAATACATAAAGGGAAGATTTTTATTTACCAGCTTTGTTTCTAAATTATTTATTTCCATGTTGCATAGTGACTATTTAATTTACAATTAGCGTTATTCTTCTGTTTAGTTTTGTCTCTATAAAATGTAATTCTTTAAAAAAAAAACCTAAATTGTAAAAGTTGTTAAAATTGAACAACTAATTAAATTTGCTGTTAAGCATGACATACATATATATATATATATATATATATATATATATTACATAGCATACAGATACATTATATGTACATATATAGTTTCCTCTTTTAATACAACATTTCTATATTAATGTTACAAGTGTGAATATTTGACAGCAATACAGAGACTAGTTAATGAACAATTGATTAAGATAAGATCAATTAACCTTTGTTAATAATTATTTCATAATAAAAAACAGGAATGACAAGGTTGCACTGTTTACATCGCTGATCCATAAGAAAGCTATGTAGGACTAAAATATAAATGTGCAAACGTCTTTTCGTCAACTGTATGGCTTTTTTTCTTTTTCAGTTTCCAAATAATTTGTCTCCATTTCTTTTAATTCAATATGGTGCTCCTTCATGGCTTTCTGAAACATGAGAGCGCAGAATTATTGACATCATTAGCCCTTTGTTCAAAAATATTAAGAAAATATTATTTGAAATAATTGTAATCTGACCTATGAGAAGGGAGAGCTTCTTAAGACTTACCGCTACGCAATCTTTATAGATTTTAAGCAAAGAAGCGCACATTGAATCATTGGTATCCCCTTTTAAAAACTTTTCAGAAAACCAACTGTTGAAACAGGCGTCGTATTTCTGTTTCAACTCACTGCAATCCTCCATGTTGCACCTTCGCTCTTTTTACCCCCTCGCTCTCTCTCCTCCTTTCATGCGTTATACACTTGCAGATTTCCTAAAGATACAATCCCGCTTTAATTACCTTGACACATTGCTGATACATTTTGAATAAATGCGAGCATGTGCTGTCACTGTGCGTATCACCTTTCAAGAATTTCTCGGAGAACCACGTGTGAAAACAAACGTCGTATTGTCGTTTCAGATCGTTGCATGCCTCGCCTATGCTATTCATGAATGAATCCCTCTGTATTATTCTGAAATTAATATATAAATCAGAATTGTCGTTACAACGGGGTACAACATATACCAAGAAGACGAGCAAGAGGCAACGGTGAAGGCTATGAGTATACAAAGAGCACTTTGTATTTAACATTCGTAGATGATAGACATGGAGTTTATTGCTTAAGCAGAACAAGTCATTATGATGTCAAAATGGCTCCAAAATTATCATTAAAAGCCACTTTTCAATCATTTCCAATTCATTTTAGTGTCATTTTAATGTTATCGTGGCTCATTCTGTTTGAGTGTGCTCCAGCGGTACTCGCACTGGCAAAAAACAATTGAAAATACCTGGACCTCGGCAGTATAGAAAAAATTCGAACCGTGCCGACATACAACTCCTCGAAATAATCAGATTATATCTGTAGCGATCTATCTGTAGCGTAGATCATGAAATATTCGTGATAAGCGAATTAAAGCTTCTCTGCTTCTTCTTCTCAATTAATGGCTCCTGGCCTCCAATAGTGATTTAAAGCGAGTCCGCACAGCCCTTGTCTGAGTCTCACGCCAATTGGCAGGTTTATTACACGTGGCGACCATTACGTTCGTTCCACATACTGCACTGTACCACCGACGACGCACTATTAAAGACCGTCAACCCTGGGCAAATTTTCGGTTGTACAAAAAGGGTCCCCAAGGGTCCGGAGGAGTGCAATTGAAGAATGCTAACATTATCGATTTATTGATATAAATTTGCTTATTAACATAAATATTTGGCTCATACATTATTAAATTCATGATTTTTTTTATTACAGAAATGTTCCATAAATAAATATGCATACTTGTAAAGCTGTAATATCCTATGTATTGTAGAAAAATTACAATTTTTTTCTCCGCAGTTATCATCCCTGTTGATAATCAAACTTTGACGATAATACTAAAATTACAATTTTAAAGAAAAATCGAGTATTAATTGAGTTTTACATGCATAAATACGTCTACTAAACTAATAAATCATAAAATTAGTACAATATTATTAGTTTTTAACTCTTAATTACTTCAATATTCACGAGGACGCGAACTCCCATAAGGATGTCGGTCTTTAATAGTATCTCGTCGGTGACTGTACTGATGTACTGAACTTTTTGTATAGTACAGAACAGACTCGTAGTTGGCCGTTGCGTATTGGTTTCGAAGCTTCAGTGCGAAGCGCGCGAGCGTGCCGAGTCCTTGGAAGATGTCAGATGTGTCAAGTGTCGACGCGTTAATTATTGTTATTATTATTAATTGTTATAAGAACAACAGTGCTCGGATACATCGTGACTCAAACTTAATCGTTTAGCATGACACCGCTGCTTTGGACGATCGTTTTGTGAAACGATCAAGATTCTGTTATCTCTCTAGATCGGAGCACCAATGTTAATATCGATAAACTCCTGATACGACGGTCACTGTTGCTCGAGGCGAGTAACGATGGGTAGCAAATACAGTCCAGGGAAGATCACCCTGGGAATGATAAAAGGTAGGAAAAGATTGAAAAAGTTCATATGTTCTTGATATTTATACTTCTTGATAATGTGTAACTGTAATAAAACATACAAGTGTATAAAATATACAAGTGTGAAAAACTCATGGAGTAATCTATGGATGCTTTTCATTTGATGACACAAGTTGACACAAGCGTCGTTCTATCCTTCTTGACATTCAGAGAGTGACAAAGATAGAATGACACTTGTGTTGACTTGTGTCAACTTACGTCATCAAATGGAAAGCATAATCTTTGCTTAATGTGTTCGACTAACTTTCGTATTTTTTTCTACTACAGGCAAACCGATCACCACATCAGTGCCAGTAATCCACTATCGAGCAAATGACGATGAATTGGAAGAGCTCTACCCGAGCTCCTCTGATGACGAAAAGCGTCTTACGCCGGAGTCCGACAAGAGGATACCATCGAGCCCCTCCAAGAGCAGCGTGAATGATCAAGGATTGGAAAATGACGCAGAGAGACATTCCATTGAAGATAACGCGTTTGAGGGTACTTCTCCACCTTCAGATCCATGGAAAGTACTGTTCGACATTAAAGGAAAGATCACGAAAACTTTTGAAGAGAAGATCTCTGAGATAAAGAGCGATAGGAAGAAGAGGAAACGTAATAAAGATAATTCCAGTGTCAGCGACTCCGAGGAGACTCTGGGAGATATCACGCCGACTGATGAGAACATCAACGATAAGCAAGAAAAGGAACTTGCTCGTAATAAGGGTAATACCTCAAGATTTGTAGGCTTCTCACAGGTTAAAACTGGCTTGAAAACAAGAAAAGAAAACTCTCAAGACGACAGTGTGGAAAGTGGCGTGGAAGCTGCTGAGTTCTCTGATCTTGTTCCCGAGCCACTTCCTTTTGAATCACAAGATGATTTTCGTACCGAGGATAAGAAAAATGATGCCACATGTCGTCGTAATTTTTTTAATCAGTCAGATGGATACGTACAAACGAAAGAAGTGAAATTTAGTACGTTCCTCTCCCATATAAAAGATTATATCTTTCAACAGTTGACAAAACAGTTAGCTACACTGCTGATTCTTGTGCTTGCTTTCTGCTATCTCATTCCATTGCCTGCCCATTTGGTTGGCTTTTTTATAGGAGTCTTCATCACAATAGTGATGTATAAGCTGATGCAGAGGATCAAAGAAATTTTACAGACGCCATTAGATAAGAAACCTGCACATGTAATAGTTCCAGTACTAGAAATACCGGCAGCAGAGGAACATGCAGTCCAAGAAAGATATGAAGGATGGTTAAACGAGTTACCATATACATATGATCCTCACAATTATCATGTAGCACGTACAAAGTCAGTTTTCTTCAGTCTAGAAGGTGGAGTACTGCGTGTTATGGAGACTAGAATGAAAGTACCAAAGAGAGCAGTATGGGATGAGCAAAAACGAAAATATAAATTTACCAGAAAACGCGAGTACAATCTTAATGGTGCAAAAATAGAGTTGCTACCAGAAGGACTCACTCGGAGAAGGTATGATCACATCATGCATAATTATTTCATATTTTTATAGTATACACAAATAAAATAAAAATATGTTGTACAGGAGATGGAGCAAGAAATATCCTATTTGTATTACGATGGACCAAGGAGCACTAATAGATAGCACAAGTCTGAATGACTGGACGGACCTCGGAAAGGAAACTCTCGAGGATGAAAAGAAAATTATCCAAGTAGATGGAGTCAATCAGGAAATGGATGAAAGTATCTTTGGTGAAGAAACAAAAAGTGAGGATGAAGATTCCAGATTGGAATATTTTAAGGATAATGAGGAAGATGAGTTTAAGATCGATGATGATGAAGATGATGATGATTTTTCACAATCCAAATCTCTCAGGAGTATTTACGAGGATTGCCGTGACAACGAAGAGATTACCAAGTGCAAACTTTATATGTTTGCACGCGCCGATCGAGAGAAGGAAGACTGGTAACATCTCTGCTGAAATGCCTCTCTCAAATCAATTTAAATATAATAAAGATTCTAATTAAACTTTCTAATTATCAAAGTATAATTTAAAGCTTTGCTTTATTAGCATATCTTAATAAAGGATTTTTCAGGTTTCGTAGATTGATATCGGCGGCGTCTCTTTCGAAAAAACGACATTCAATTTGTTCCATAAATGATTCCTGCGCGAATACAATTTCTGCACAATTGGATGTAGCAGAAACAAAGTCAGTAGAGGCGTCTCCTGAAGTCACTTACAGTACCTATATGAGCAAGTACCTGAATGTAAGCAATGTGATGATTAAGTTAATTTTAGAATTCTTATAATTTTAATCAAGCGATTATTTTTCAGGTGGATCCTGAGGATTCTCCAAGGGAGAGCGACGTCCTTTGGGTAAATTGTCTTTTGGGACGGATATTGTTCGATATGCATAGTTGTCCAGAAGCAATCAATCTTATTCAAGATAGAATACAACGTAAACTCTCTAACATAAAACTTCCATACTTTATGGAGAGTCTCCTTGTGACAGAAGTAGTAATCGGACATGACGCTCCGATGATTCATAAAGTCTCTAAACCCGCACTTGACGAGCGCGGACTCTGGTTTGATTTAAATATTACTTATAAAGGCAGCGTAACGATGACCGTAGAGACAAAGTTGAATCTAATGAAGCTAACACGTGCAAGTAGCGTTCCCAGTGATATTGTTGATGAGAAGTCTATTCCTACTAGATCACCAATATTTGATAGCGATGTAGAAGATAGTCCAGAGACATCCACTGAAGATGAAGATATAGGAAACATCGCGTCGAGCGTCGCATCTAAAGAGACCACGTAAGTGATTTCCTAATTTAAATCATGGTTCCAATTCATCGTATCAATCTTACCTTTTGTCTCTTTAGATGCTATTTATATTTAATATATCTTATAAATCTTTTTTATATTAAAAACGTATACAAATGAAATAACATATGTCCTCCAAAATATAAATTTGTTCATCTCTTACAAATTAAAAAAAATATAAAAGTATTACGATGAAGTTGTAGATTAATTCATAGATCTTCTCATATTATAGACCAGTGCAGTCTTCTGGTAAGAAGTTTCTTAGTATGGTTGACAAACTGACAGCCAACAAATATTTCCGACATGTAAGTAACACTTAATTATGTTGAGATAATCTATTGATCTGTTATCATTAATATAATAATTGCGAAAACAAGTTATAAGCGCTCACTAAATTAAACAACTTTTCTATCACAGGCTACAGAGTTATCATACGTACGGAGGGCAATGGAGGGTGTTTCCAACACGGAGATCCGTTTTATGGTTAGCGTATCCGGCATCGAGGGTTGTCTCTTATTAAATATCCCTCCGCCGCCCTCTGATCGGCTCTGGTACGGTTTCAAATCAGTGCCGAAGATCGCTCTCACTGTGCAACCAACTCTCGGAGAAAGGACTGTCAACATTGTATATGTGAGTAAATGGATTGAGAATAAGCTGCTCAGGGAATTCGAGAAACTAGTCGTTCTACCAAATATGGACGATCTAGTCCTGCCACTCTGCCCAAATTATCCCTTTACCACAACGTAAACGAATCTTGCGCCGGCCAAAAAATAATCTCCTTTTACAATTTTTATATGTTTTCGTTTTTTTTTTTTTTTTGTATATTTTGTGAAAGCGTTTACTCGCATGTTAATCGAAAAATGATATATTTTTCTTCAGTATAGTGATTTATCTAAATTAGATAGAAACCTGCGAAAAAAAAAACGAAGAGACTTCTAGACAACAATGTAGTTTAAACTGTTTTTACATGATCTTTAAAAATATTATTATCATTATGTTATTCGCAAAAACCATTTATTAGCCATATTTAGCATCTAAAAGAAAGTGGGAGGAATTATTGTGATATATTCTTATACATTCTTACATTTATTATTTTACATTTATAAAATTCAAAGAAAAGAAAGGCAAGAAAGACGAAGTTTATAGTACGAGTGAGCATTATTTTTATTAGAATATGTAAAAAAAAATCTAATGAGCGAAAGAGGTGTACAGGGAGAAAAGTAATTAATATGAAGTGTAAACCTCACTGTTTATTTTGTTGTTTATATATATAGTTGTAAACATTTTTAAATCGAGTGAAATTGATGCTGCGCCAAAAAGAGGAAAGAAGGATACGCGTCAATGTGATCGTTGAATTAGTCATTTAATAGGCAGCTGATGCGAAATATTTTGTTAAATTAATATTAATATTAATAACAAAATTATGAAATAATTAAGTTACAGTAAAATTAAATAATCAGTGAATTTGAGCAAATAAAATTAGGGCAAAATTATCAAAAAAAAAATATATATGTATGTGAAACAAGTTAAAAAACGTGAGACGATTTTTGTGTCATAGTAATTAGATTTATTATCATTTAATAGTTACATTTGTAAACTAAATGATGTTGCAATTGGCAAAATGAAATAAGAAAAGAAATTATGATATGATATATCAATTACCTTTATCAATAATAGTAGAATGATGATCGCACAGATTTTAAAAACTACATACAGTCTAAAATATTAATTGTGCGCTCAGTTTACAGATAAATATATAAACTTCATTTCTCCGTAGTCCGTTGCGAATAAAGAAACTTATAGTCAATGGCTTTTCAACGAATGTAGCAGAAAGATTTATTCTCCTCTGTCTCTGATTGATCGGCTGAGTGAATTATTTTATTCGTTCATCGACACTAGCAAAGAGAAAGCAAAATGTTCATTAATATATAATCGAGTACAGTTTGTATCTACTAGCCAGCTTGACCTGTGAGCTGTGTTATTTTGTTTGATACTATACAAATATATACGTGCGCGTTTGTGTATTTGCGTGTCTCAGGGAGATTATATATAGATTAAATTCTGTAGCCACTATGTGATTTCGTTACGGTAGAATACCACTGATATTTTTAAATACATGGAAATCTTTTTATATCAAAATATATGACAAATTATATCAAAAAGGCCAATTCTCATACGTTTAAATATAAAACTAATTGCAATAAAGCAAATATATTTTGTGAAAGTTTTTCAAACGATGTTATGTTTGAAACCTCGTACCGTAATCGATCTCGCATGGTTCCAGAATTAAATCACAGAGGTATATTAAAACAGTTTTTGCAGAAATAAATTATTGTACATTACCAACTGTTTCCCTCTTTCTCTCTTTCTCTTTTAGAAATTCTTTCCTAGATAAACTAAGAATATCGGTATATTTTGAGACTATCGTGTAAATATATGAACGTTCAATTGTTGTATAAATATTATAAATTATATGACTCTCTTCATCTATCAATCGATAGACAAGTGTTATAGACAAATGTTTTTATTATGCACACATTTTCTAAATTAGAGGTATAGAATATGGACAGAAATGCATAATTTTTTCCAAATATCTTCTTTATTATTGTCGCACATATATAGTATTTTGATAAGAACAGCTATTCCGGTTGGAATTTATATAAAATACTTTTAGTAAATCTATACAAAATTGTTATATAATATTGTATGAATATAAACAAAATATGCTCAACTCTGCAGCGAGTCCATGTACTCGCCCAATAAAATTGCAATATACCTAGTATTTTTTATCACTGCACACTTTCTCTTGGCAATAGATTCTAACAGAATGTTACTCCTACATCAATTTTAAAGACTGAGAAATTCGTAATAAAATTACAGAAGAATGGGAAATATTCAAACTTCAAGAGGAACACATAACAAAACCTTTCTTTGTATAATCTCAAGTATATTTGATTTCAACGAAATTTTAAAATTACGTTATAAAATGTAAAACGAATGAAAATGATGTGAAATAGGATAAGAAAAAAAGAGAGAAAATAAGAATTACGAAAAGAAAATTTTCAAGAGAAAGAGTGAGCGATGTCTGGGATATTCTATACATAATGATTTTTCTAATCTCTAGAACAAGTATAAGGCAAATGTGCTTTCCGTTTCTTCGTTCGCACGTTCTTCCGTGTTCTTAATGCAACAAATAATATCACAGTTTGGAGATCGACAATCTGACAGTATGCAGTATGTACACAAAGAATGATATTCCCTATATACACGATATCCTTGTACAAATGGCTCGACGGACAGTTTTTTATATGATATTACTTTTTTAATGATTGCGTTAATTTCCAATTTTGCAACACGATATTGCAGCACGATACTGTCTTATCTATTGTATATCGTGTACATTTCTTTACGACTTTCCAAAGAAAATCACCTTAAATCTCATTAGCTAACTATGAAGGACGCAGGGCGCATTGTCCATTTCATGTACAATTTGCATCCACGCCTCCAGTCGAGGCGCACATACCAAGGTGAGATCTCCGAGACGTCGTTTGGCCATTATCACAAATTCACCGAGGCCGTGCCGCGCATCACATACCATTGGTATTCGCACACGCACGCTCTTCTTAAAAGACGCGTCAATTTCATTGCCCTGTAATAATTTGTTGTATTTTTAAATATTTTGTAATGGACTACACAAGTATGACAGAAAAGTCAAAGTATATATTGTCTTATAAAGTTTTTACCTCAGCTTCCTGGGCTACGTAGCGCAGAATCTTGGTGACCCTAAGTATCAGTTCAGCCGTATCCATCTTAGGATTCTGCTCGACGTCAGTGACAGTGCCTTTAGCAACCAAGTCGCTTTGACAGTAAGCCTTGGCGAGTTCATCCATGGAGCAAGGTCTGCAGTCCTCCTCTTCGTCCGGCACACGAAGTGTTCCCCCCTTTACAGAATTCGGCTCTAGATCGTATTGCAGCTTAACCTTCGTGTTTTTGAAGGAATAATCATCCTCAGCTTCCATGTAAAGTGCGGCTATATGTTTTCGCGAGCGGAAGCACCGGTGTGTAAGTTCATGCTTGCCATCGGACGGAGAATAGAGTTGTCTCAACTTGCCGCCAGCTTCCAGAAAGACCCGCACAGGCCCAGAGATCTTGATGCAGGCACGGAAACCCAGATAGCTGAGAGAATTGTTCTCCAAGAATGAGACCGGGAAGGAAAGGACTACTCTCAAAGCGTCATGAGGATAACGCCATAATACCGTTCCTCGAGCACAGCGCAGGTACACCGGCCGGACACCACCGCTTTCTCCTCCGCTGTGCAAAGTATTTACATTTCAATTAATAACATTTTATAAATGTATTACAATGAGAAATAAAGAAAAATAATGTTATTCATTTGAAATTTTAGAGAAAGGAAAGAATGACTCATATTATAATGCTCTGCCATATGTTTAATTGAAAATGTTGAAATTATATTAAATACATAAATCTCTCTCTCTCTCATATTATTTTATATTATTAATAAAAAGTATTCCTATCCGTATCTACAAATTCAGGAGACCATGGCTTTCTTCAATACTATTATAACAATTGTTTTTCAGAACTTTATACAATTTCAGTTACATAATATTATTCCTCGAATTTTGACCTACAAAATAAAAAAAATCCATGTTCAATCACGTTAAGTTCAAACAACGATACATTTATTTAAAATACACTGGATCTGCAATTATCAATTTAGGAAATTTCAGAGCAAACATCGGAGCAAATGATTGGTGTTAAGAAATTGAAGTGAAGCGATTTATGTCCGACTACACAGCCGGCGACTTGTGAAGTCACATCGGCCGCGCGCTTGTTACGGCACTGACGTGAAAGTTTGTGAAACGCAGAGAGAGGGAGGGAGGGGAGGGAGAGAGGGAGAGAGAGAGAGAGAGAGAGAGAGAGACTGTGTGTTACAGTGAAAAATACAAACCTTCCGGACCAGTCGCACTGATCCGCGGCGGTATGCTCGTAGGCGGATACACTGACGGAGATCAGAGCGAGAACCACGACTACTACTGCGTGTATCATTTTTCTTTTTTATTTTCTCTCTCACAACGTTACAACGTTCGTCATCCAGGATGATATGTCACATCTTCGTCGCTTCGCGGTAGCTTCCGCGGAAATCAGATCGTAATAGATCACCTCTTTCCACCCACATTCGAATTAAGTACTCTTAGAACCAGACCTCGCCAAGTCTTCTTTTTATTCTCCCGGATAGACTTCTGAACCACCTAGAAGGATCGCAGTATCATGAGTGGTGGATCAAAGGTGAATCAGATGGTTCAGTGTTTAGCCTCCTCGAGAAGAAAAATTCCCCCGTCTTGAAATCTTCAATCCCTCAGTTGTTTGTAAATCATTTCTGTCGGAAGAAAACGCAGCTGTCACTCATCCCCGAGAAATTTGAAGAATCTCAGAAGATACGTTCGAGTGATGTGTTTACGGCCAGTACCCTCTTCGTTATCTTTCTTTACCTTTTTCTAATCTCCTATACCTACGAGAATTCCTTCTATTATAGACAGCTGCTTTCTCACTAAGCCACATAACGAGGGCGATACTCGCTGCTGTGTTTAATGTACATATTTCTTACAGTAGCGCAGCTTAAACCCGGATCAACGTGAATCAACGGTCCAGCAAGCAGTAGTTCGCCTTCTCGGAGCTAAAGGAAGCACTTCGATTTTATCGATACCTTTCCAGACGGTCCATAATACCTCCTTCGTCGATACGTCAGAGTGTTATGCCACTTGTGCGATTTCAGGAGCCCTTCGAGAAAGGCACGCGACGTGTACGCGGAAGGAGCAAGGTGGTTTCCCTATATGGCGGTCCCGCGAGAATGCGCTTGAAGGGGAATGTAAACAACAATCTCGCCGATCGTCAGAGACCGTCCCCTCGCGTTCCTCGCACCGCGCATCACTCCGTCGCGGTGACGAGCCCTCGCACGAGTGAATCCTGCACGTCCCTCGAAAACGAAAACTGGAGACGTGACTCGCGCGCACTACACACCGCTTCCACCGATCTTTCCTTCGGGGTCACGTCCAGTCACGTCGGGACCACGAGAGCACTTCCTCTATTCCGAGATATCCCTTCGATCCTCCCACTCTTCGGTCTAACGGCACATGCGCAGAGAACGAGAACGCGCGGTTTCTACGCGCGTCCCTCGTCGTTTTATTATTATATCCACATTCTACGCGATAGCCAGGCGTTCACCGGTTACGAGGTTCACCCGCATATCATAATCCCCACTAGGTCCTAAATCGCCCGGTCCACCGTTCACCGACAGAAAGATCAGGTTCTTCTCGCGAGAACTCGAAGAACGGGATCAGGGTTGTATCATATTGCAAAATTTATATGTTTACACAGAAATTTTACGTATTGTTTACGTTTGCATTATGTATAAGTAATGTGAAATATTTTCACGCGGCATATATTTTAGAAATATTTTGTAAAATTATTTTTCAAAATTTGAAATATTTCAGAAGTTTTCATGAAAATCTTTTTAAAATATAAATACCTATGTTCGGAAAATTAATTTTTGAAAATATTCTTTTTCTTATAATAATATATATATTTATTTAATAATATTCCTGAAATATATTTTATTAAAATATTTTAAAAAATGATTCGTGTAAATATACATATATCTCATGTGTGGAAAGTTATAAATTTAATAAACGATACAAAAAGAAGTATTAATATTAAGTTCTATGATTGTTGTATAGCTGATTTTAATATTGATAAATAAAAATATTAAAACACAGGAGGATTAATATAGTCTCGTGCGACGATAAAGAATATACAGACTTTGATAATCCAAAGATTGTCTACATAGATGATACATAATATAATTTACATAATAACCGTTATTACAGCTTTCTTTCTTTTCTCCAACGTGATGAGTCTGAAGAAATCAGCTGAAAAGAATATTAAGATATAATAATTGAGCAAAATACCAGAATTACCTGAGTATGTGTCAAATAATGTTACAATAAAAATTATATCTATTCTTTTAATATTTCACCAATTTGGATTTACATTG
>NW_017305071.1:463574-470247 GCF_001594115.1 Trachymyrmex septentrionalis
GCCAATTTGTATTTACATTGTTCAAATTTAAATATTATTTTATTTAAAAACTACGTCGATAAGTGCGCTCATTCTTTGTCAACTGCCGGTAATTATTGATAGTGAGAATTTTCTCATCAAGTTATCTACAGAGTTTCAATATTGTTGAAGTGGCGCTGAGTACGTACATCAAAAAAGCCATAATTGCTTGTTTCTTTGTTACGATTGTCATGTTTACATTTCCTAATTGGAAATAATTTCTATATCGTTGAAGTGGCTCGATTTGAAGTATGGCCAAGACAAAAACAATTAGCAAGGGATGCCCCAAATGCGAACAGCAGGTATTTAGATAAATTCTCGTCATATGTGTGTGTGTGTAATAATTCATACATTTTTTTTTATAATATATTCACACATATATACAATATGCCTTTCGTATATTTATGAAGTTACATACGTCTTATTTATATAATGTAATGATTCACGTTTGTCATGAAGAATGCACTTTTATTTTTATTATTTATTGAACTTTTCTGTAATATTTACTGATTATATTTATTTATTAAATTTTTTTCAAAATTTAATATTGAAATTATGCGCAAAGTATCGAATAAAATATGCGAAATTTTTTTTGTAGACAAATGTATGATGCATAAACGCATTCTCTCACTGAGATTTTATTTATTAATTGAATGAGCGTAGTTATTAAATTATTATATACTTGTATATATTATTTACTATTTTTTTTAAGAATCTTATTAATAATATATTATTTTAAGGATCTCATAAATTTTGTATCTTGAAATATGTTATATTTTCCCTTTGCTGATATTTATTAAATTAATTATCTATAAATTGCATGCTATGCTAAGTCGAAGATATTAATAAATTTGACTATTTCTCTTATAATAAGGTACCTGTTGCCTGTAAAGCTTGTCCTTGTGGACATTCTTTTTTTAATGCAAGACGTAATTCTATCAAAAGTCCACCCAGTCCCGACAGTGGAGTGATGAAAACGAGAAGAACAAATCGCATTAAACGCGAGAAGCCCAATTATTATGACGCTTTGGAATATGATAAGCAGATGAAAAAAAGTGCCAAGGTAGAATAGAATATTGTTTTTAATATTAACATTTTATTACACATAGATTTATTAGATCGTAACTCTATTTTAACTTGTATTATTGCTATGCACAACATACTAATATTTGTCTAATATATATAATAATATTATATTGTAATATATTATTACATCATTTGAAAAAAAATTTGATATTCTTAATGTGTGTGTAAAAGTTATTTTATTCTTTTAGATCAGAAGGACTACAGACAATTCAAATGATATTGATTGTCGTCAGTTGAATAAAAAGAAAAAACGAAAAGGAAAGGGAAAGGGCAAGAATGGCAGTAATAGTGGTATGGGTGATGATGACGATGAAATGGATGGAATCAATGGATTATCTCCAGAGAAACAGCTCACTTGTTCTCTCATATTGCAAGAACTGAACAACAAAATGAGAGTGGTAGCTTGGAAGCCTACGTGAAATCTGCAATAAATGTAGATATATATATATATATCTTTATATCTTTATATATATATATATATTTGACGATCTCAATGACCATTAGTGATTATCTTATCGGTGCATTAAGAGTTCAGAGACAATACCTACTGATGTATACAAAGTTTCAGAAACTTTCACATCTCTGGATTGCACAATGGTGAGATGCAAATGAAACAGAGTTATACAGTACAATACATTACGTACGTTGATCCTCTATGATATTAAAAATTGAAGTTACCGAATTTACATCGAATTTAGTCTCTATAAAGAAATAACTGCCATAAAAGTCTCTGATTGATGTAATTTTTTATAGCATCCTTATTTTTTTTATTGTGATTGAGAATTGTGATGTCAAGGTTCTGCATATGAAATGTGTAAACTTGTAACTCTAGATTACGTCCTAATAGTACTATTTGTATTTTACATTTAGCGCTAAATATATGTCTGATTCTCAGAATTATTCTTAGAATTCTGATAAGGAGATTATGGATAATCATTGCATCAGACTATCTCAGATAATCTCGCAATCAGACTGCCATATATAGTGCTTCGAATGCAAATAGAGACTTTATACTCTAGTAATAAAATCTTCCGAGATTATTCGTATAGGAATTATATACATATATATTTAATAGGAATTTTGTGTGTGTGTGTGTGTATATAATTTCAAATTTATTTGTGTCCATTATTTCAAGGCATTTGTAACCTCTCTAATGTTCATAGAAATATTTATTCTTCTCTTTTATCCAGGAACACGCTTACGAAATTTTTAAATATATTTTAAATATACTCGTGACTTATCTTGTGTATGTATACATATATATATATATATATATATGTATACATACACTAATTTAAAGATTAAAAAAAAGAAATACGTAAACATCATGACTCAACATGTACATATTTAGATCTAATAAAAATTTATATTCTATTATAGATTATATTGTAAAGATTTTATATTACAGATTATTTATCATCCTGTTTTAAATATTATTCATATATCCATTTGAATTAATTTACTTTCTATGTGATAATCACCTTTTCATATATATAAACAATGTTTAATAGACATTAAATTAATAAGAAATTTTGTACATAATTGTAATATGTAAAATGTAAATAATAAAAACAGGATAAGGAAACTTCTTGGAGATTGTTTATACGTTTATTAGATTTGTGAGATATTTATACTTATGAACATTATTGTTTTCACATTCACAAAACATACGTAATTTAAAACTCTCACCGAATGTTAATTAAATTTATTTGAAAGAATACAGAATAGTGTTGAAAATATTGAAATATAAGAGAAAATGTCAGAAATAATTTGAGAATAAAATGAATAAATAAAGCATGAATATATAAGTTTCTAATCTATTATGAAATTTATCTAATAAAGATATTCCGTCTCAATATATAAAAATGGCAGGGAATCCATCTTGGAGATATTCAGTAAGCATTAATATGTTCTTTTTTGTGACAACTGTTACGATTTATTTATTTTCCTATTACACGTTAAATCACTTTATAGTCAACGATCACATTTTCAAAATAATTTATCCTTTTATGGTAGTGTCCCCTTGACGATTGTTATTCTCGGCGTTCACGGGCAGCTTTGTTGGATTTGTTTGGTTCTCGTTGAAAACCAAAAGCAGAGGTAAACCCCCTATGACCATACACGTACCCATACACAAAAAACACACAGTGTAGCTTCCAGTTACATCGCGAAGATAACCTGAAATAATATCAATTATTATATAATCAATACAATATATAGCAAACGAAATCAATAAGAATTCATTAGAAATGTATAACTATATCGCTAGAAAGTACAAAACGAATTGCATAAATAAATAAATACGTCAATTTAAGTATATGTGTGTAAATTCACGCAAACACGCTCTAGGAATATTCTCGTAAATATTTTAATGTATGCAATTCATTTTTTTTTTTATAAAACTTGAAATCGTAATTTATTATCGTATTTATTTCGCTATTTATCTTCATTTATGAAATTCAGAATTTGCGAAAATATTATCCATTATATATAACATCTTAACATTACATAATAATTATAATCCTATATATAACTCAAATACTATTAATGACTTGACATTTTCTCTAAAGAAAAATCGATTCCGAATTAGTGATGGTTGCAGTATTTTATTATTCTATTTTTTATCTATTTTATAAAATTATCTGAGCAAATTGATTTGTAACCATAACACAAGTTTATCAAGATAAAAAATATATCAACATAGAACTACTTAATATAATTTAAATAAAAATTTGGACAAATACAAAAAAAAAAAACAAGCTGAAAAAACGTAAATAATAGTCTTCAAAGATAATAATATCGAAACAATTAAAAAAGGCGATCATCAACGTGATTCAAAAGATGTACAATTCATAAAAATTATTAGATATCCCGTCTGATGACAAAAAAAAAACTCAATTTTTATCCTGTGTTACACACATCGATCGCTATTTACTTATTAGAAAAAAAGTAATCCCGCAAGAGAGACCAGCGGTGGTTGAAACAAAGAGCAACCCTGGCGGTACATTATGCATACGTGCGCGTGCACAGCTTTTATATTTTTATCTCCGCACTCTTAGACGTAATTATGCGGATAATTAACGCAATATATAGTGCAATACGTGGCTCAATGTTGTCTCTATTGTCTCTGCAGTGAGTCGTACGCGTGTACTTTTCTATAGTCGCACACTCACAAAAAAAGTCGATCAAATTAAAGGGAAGACGAGAAAAAGGAAATCAGCGCGAATCTGAATTAAAGGGCATTTGCTGCCTTCGAGGAATGATTGCAGCGTACGGTTCCGGGGGCAAGAAAGTGACGTCGTTACCTGCGAGAGGTGGAATGGAGATCGCTCCGAAGCTCTGGAACATCCTCACGAGACCGTAGCTGGACGATATTTTGTCGGTGCCGTATTGATCGGCGAGCAGGACGGGAACTAGGAGGAACCAACAGCCTAGGCACAACCCGTACATGCCGACGGAACATGCCAGCACATAAAAGGAGTGAGCCATCGGAATCGCCAAGACCGCCACGCCAGCACCGACCACGCTACTCAATGAAAAAAAAAAAGACATTCAATAATTCAATAGTTTTGTATACTTTCGTTTCGCATCGTCTCCGGAACGTAAGCATCCACCTGAAGATATTTAAAGCGGATATCGCATTGGGATAATTAATTGTTCGTTAAATATTCAAACCGATGATATCCCAGAATATCTCTCAGGATCCTAAAATGTCCCCTAAACGCGCTTAAATTGCAGTCTCTAAGTATCGCGCGTGAAGCGAATAGAAGCGATCCATAAAATATTTCCTGGAAGTTTCCGATTTTCATAATTTATTTATCAGGAATATTTATTTATCAGATATAATTGTAACTTTTAACGATAGATAGGTGTTACACGTGAATGAAATCGCTCACCTGCCAATATATCCTTTCCGCCGATCAAACAGCTTGAGATCCGAGAGCCAGCCAAGACCGAGCCTGCCGCACAAATCGAGCACGGCGGAGATGGCCACCAGATAGCCGGCTTCCGATTTCGTGTATCCAGCGGCGTGGACGTACGCAGGTAGGTAGTACAGCATGTACGGGCTACCAGTGGACATCAGGCTGACGGAGAAGCACATCATGATGAACTGCGGATTCTTCAGCAGCGACAAGTCGAGATAGCGCGTCAATCTCTGCATGAACGTGATCTTCGATTCCGTCGACGATGTCAGCGACAAGGACGGAATCCTGTTCGGCGGCGACGGAGGCGGCTGCTGCTGTTGTTGCTCCGCCGGACCCATCGCCGTCGCAGACGACTTTAACGATCTGAGGGACGATCTGGCGGCCTTGTACACGCACGTTGAGTCCGTAGATAGATCCTCCACGCTGTGCAGGATACTGGAGCTACGAATCTTGGAAATAGGCTTCATGCGGAGACCCTCGCCCATCACATCCTTCTCCTCGTCGCTGTCCGTCAGCTCGACCGCCACCACGCCGCTGTTCTGGTGGAACAATTCGTTCAGCATGTTGTGTCGGGCAGTTGGATCATTGGCAAACAATAATTCCAATTTTTGCTGCTTTGATTTGTCCTGATCCTAGGGATACAGTAAGAAAGACAGCCGATGAATATTAATATAAATTGCCATTGAATCTTTATAGCCGGTATCGATTTAGTTATTGTTACATAGGAGAGTATATCTGTTTATAAACAGAATGAATCGTTTGTAATATTTTCTAAAAAAAAAAAAAAAAAAAGATATATATATATTTAATTACATATTTTATAAATAATTTGCAGGTATGCATATAATAAATATTAATATCAATAGTAGATATATGTATAACATATATATCAGTTGAGCATTCGACTGTATACCTGATCTTTCGGTTCCCTCTCGATCTTCTCCACTGAGACGTCTTCCTCAGGAGCATAATTTTCATCCAGCGGTCGATACAACGTCGCACTGACACATACGTGCAGCATGCAACCGCCTAATAGCAATATTGTGCCGTGAAAGCCGAAGTCTTTCACCAGAAATTCGATCAGAAGCGGGAATACGAAACTACCCGCGGCAGTGCCGGACACGCAGATCCCATTTGCCAAAGCGCGGTGTTTGTCGAAGTACTGCGATACCAGGATTATACCTGGGGTCGTCGATAAGCCACCGCCGATACCTGCAAGGTACACTTTTAACTTCGCTCCTTCAGTAAAATACGATATTGGAACTGCCCGGCGATGCGAAAGACGTAACGTGTGAGATATATGTATACGAAGGACCGATGGAAGAAAATCAGGTCAGATTGAAATTCAAACTGTACAAACCTGTCAGCACTCCAAATGTAAAAAAGAGGTGTATTAATCGCGTGGCAAAGTAACTAGTTGTAAGTCCTAGAGCGCAGAAGAGACCACCCACGAAAACCACCGTTCGACAGCTGTACTTCTGGCAGAGCATACTCGTTACAGGAGCTGCAAAACGAAATATCGATTTAGCGCGGCTCGATTAAATATTATATCGATGTAAAACGGACAAGGTCAGCTAACGCGATCACAGGCGTACGTGGCTTACGCTCCTTTTTTTCCTTCCCTCCTCCCCCCCCTCCACCCC
>NW_017305071.1:470347-479644 GCF_001594115.1 Trachymyrmex septentrionalis
GAAACTAACGGTCGCGGAGGCAGAGAAGCCTGAAACGATGACCACCACTTACCAAGCGCTAAACATAGGCACGTCAGAATCGCTGGTATCCAAGACGCGACCGCGGCCGATGAGTCCTTGAAGGTCTCCATCACCTCAACATACAGCACACCGTAGGACTTGACCAATCCGGCCACCCAGAACTGCACGAAAAAGGCGCCGAATACCACCACCCAACCGTAACCACCGTCCAAAGGGACGTACGTGGTGTTCCGTGGTTTCTTGGTCTCGTTTCTTTGCCGGGATTTCCTTCCTTTCGGAGCTGCGTATCTCACGGATCTGGATTAGCATTTAGCTGTTATTACATAAGCGAATGATTGCGCGTAGATTTGGAAAATGCAAAAAACTACCCTCGGCTATGCCACGATCATACGATAAATCTCATCGAATGCGAGACAATTTCTATTTTTTTTTTTTTTTTTTTTTTTTTTTTTTTTAATCTTAACGTATTTGGAAACTATTGAGAAAAGTTGAAAGGTTATAATAACAATTTACAAAACAGAAACAATCTGTAATGTAAATTTTCACTCGTGAGAGAAATCGTGCCTATAACGTAAGACAAATGGATTAGCATAATTTAACATGCACGAACTGAAGTTAAACGTATGTTTATCTATTATTTACATCTTCATATTTCTTAAAGAATATAAAATTTATATATATATATAATTATAAGATTTAACTACATTTATTACATTTTTTATATATCTATAATTTTTATTACACATTTCCGTTTCCTAAAAAAATCATTCGAAAATCGTTAACGGAACCGATACGTTTCGCATGCAACAGCTCATTACTGCGATGAACAGCGCGCTGAACAAAAGAAAAAAAAAAAAAAAAAAAGGAATCGAACGCGTATAAATTTATCGCATAAGCAAGCATGTACATAATCGGCGTTCGTTTGCCGATACCAGCCGATACCTGGATAACACACCCCCGACAATATTCACTCCAACACCGACCTGAGCTCCCTAGATTTGGCGATGAGCGGCCGGGCAGTGAGGCTGGATATCGTCAGCAGGTTGTCGTTGTCCTCGTCCTCGACGACAGTGCCTTCGGGGCTCTGCAGGTGCGGCGGTACGATTGGCGTCGACGTCGCCGTCGCCTGCACCGCCAAGGATGCCGGCCGCTTCGGTGATGGCACCCCGCTGGCGACGCCACTCAAATCGTACACCGGCGCCGAATGGATGGAGAACAGCGAGCCCAGCTGAGTCGCCGGCTGATCATTCATATTCTCGTCGATGAGATTGTTGCCGGTGACGGCCATCTCCTGGGACGCTGTCGTGGGGACGCTGACGTCGACGTCGGCCAACAGGCTCGACGCCCGACATGCGTCCTGAAAGCTCCATTCCCGTGGTAGCGACATGTTTCCTCGGCGGCTTCCTCGGCGGAACCGGGGGGACCGTAATACATTGGATTATATTGCTTGGTTGGTCGCCCGTGATTTAGTCGATCGGTCTCTCTGGTCTTTCGTCCAGCAGCTCCTCGAGCTCTTCCTTCGCTCTTTGTCACCGCCTGGTGTTCACCCTCGCCTGCTTCTCCAACGACTGGAGAACTGGATAATTCTCTGTCTCTACCTGGACACAATCTCTACCTGTATAGGGACGCTGTTATGATCATACAACCCTTGTGCCTTTCCTTCTCTTTGATTATACCGAAAGCTCCTCGGTGAGGAGGGCTTCGGTGTCTCTTGATTTAATTTTCAAAGGCAACCCCGACAAAACTACTTGAACTGGAGATATAGAAATGTCAACGATCGATGATCAGCGTTTTCTTGTCTAGCTGCCAAAGCACTTCTCCCGACTTTGTAATGTAGACTGAGACTTACTGAGACTCTTTCAGTGAACACGAGTGGGGTGCGCACGCAGACTGGTGGAGGGTTGCTACTAACTGGAAATTTACAGTGGGATCGATACGTCGGTGACGCTGACGCGCAAAGGCATCTTCACGGAAATCGCGACCCACGTGCAAACAAACTGACAGGGGAAAAACCACGAGTGTGACCACCGTCAGACAAGTCATCATTTTTGAACGGGCGAAACTGGGTTACATGAATATGGAACTATACGAAGTTTTTTGATGAGAGAGAGATTGACGAGTAGCTACGCATTTGAAGTACTTTGTATAAAAAAACGTTGACAGTCGAAATGTTGGGTAAAATTTAATTGTTCTGAAAAAATGAAATTTATTTAAAAAAATATATTGAAATAAAATAATTTACACTGTACTTGATATACATTGCAAAAAAAAAAAGAGAGAAATTTTCTAATAAGAGAAAAAAATCTAAATTGTTACGCTCCAAATAGTTTTCATATATAGTTTTGACGTCTGAATGAAATTTGAGAAAATCGAAATTGCTTAGATTATCGAAATTGATCCTACATTTATATAATAACAATATATTCCACGTCTAGAATATATATATTTCCAGAAATTCCAAATTTTATAATAAAAGAAGGAATAGCAAGTTAGTATTCTTTAGATCTTGTATTAAATAAAATATATAATCGGATCATCGTTTGGAAAAAAAATACTTGTGTTTTAATGAGCAAAGGTATTTTGAAACACAACGTTTCGTAATATAGTCGAATAAACAACTTACTTTTCATAGAGATACAATAAACAGATTTCATATTTATTCATATAGAGATATAATAAGTTGTAAAGTCGAAAATCACGGTTGTCAACTCAACTATAATTGATAAAATTTACATATTGCCGTCAAACATATCATTTACTATTTCAACGCAAGCCTGGAAATTTATTCGACTTAAAGTAAATTACTAATCGCTCACAAAATGTTGCGTCCAAAATCTCATTAGAAAGCGCTTCGCATTGCGGTTTAAGCTGATTGTCTCTTAAACGTCGGCCTTCGCTTGTCATTACGTCATCTTGCGTGCACTGTTCGCCCTCGATTGTCGTAATTATCTGGTAACAGCAATTGTGGAAGAAGTTTGCGCAGAGATAATCATTTCGCGAAATGCTACATCCAAATATAATTTAATTATACAAGTAAACAAGCAATATTAAGAATCTTTAAAATTAAGTAAATAAGATTTTTAAAAACGATTTATTAGTGATGTATCATTAATTGTATACTATTATTTAACTTAATATCATTAAGTATTGTTTAATAACTTTGTCGAAAAATAGATCTATTTGTCTCATTAATTTATCTCCCACTAATATAATATCAAAGTTGTTTATAGATAAACTTGATACATTAAGTAAGTAACTTTTAAGAAAATCATAACAATGAAAGCAACCGTACTGATATTAAATGTAGAAACAGATAGGTATAGGCGACTGTTTCGATTAGCATTATTTGAATTTGGCGATTTCTTGATCGAACCTCGTGGCGGGGGTAACTTCTACGCGCAGCATCCGACTGGATCAATGACAAATCTCCCAACTCACTACATCCCTTGCGCTCGCGCTCTATCTCGAGGTTCGGCATTAGCGCTTGGGCTGTTCCAAGGTGCGCTTCCCTCGGGCGTGGACTGATTTTGACATGTAATAAATAGTAGTAGGTTCCGAGTGGATCCTTGGAGATCCGTCTCGCTCCAGAGAATCGGACAAGATATCTAAGATAAGGTGCATATAATAAAGCATCAGAAATCATACGTGAGTAAGCTGCTTGAATTTCCTTTTAAAATTCGTGAATCACACACGATTAAAACCCAGTAAGATAATTTCGATAACAACAGCAATTATTATTTTTAAATATGTATTTATATAAATGCTCCAAATACAAACGTATAAGTTAAATTATATTAATTATAAAACACTAGTAACAACCTTCAATACATATAAGTATGTATTGAAGACGACTAAAACACGTAGAGAAATACGAGTTAAAACAATGTTTTGTTTGACGTTGCGAAAATACGAAGAACTTTCATCATGAAAATGGGCGGAGGCTGTTTCTAGGAAAGGATACAAATTCAATGACCCACAATTACTCTTTTAATCTTTAGCAATAATAAGGTTCAACAATAACAATACTATACTTTTGTAAAAATAATCTTCCTGCACAAGCTTACTTTTCATATAGCGGAATCTGATGTCTGTTATTGAAAATATCTAAGATTATAAAATTATAATAAATAATATTACAATTTACGATAGTGAAAGAATACAAATTCTTAAATATTTTATATAATTTAGGCATATATTAAAATATTAAACATTTAATATTTAATTTTTTAATATTTTTTTTTATTAAACTAAAAATATATATCAAAAACGATAAAACAATTCATACTTTACTAATTAATTACATTTCGTTTAATTATTGATTGCATTATATATTGTTTATTATAACAATCTTAATTTTAATAAAAAAAATTTAATAGAAATTTTAACACATTAAGGATATTAAGATATTAAGTTAAAAAATATGTTATACATGTATAAATTATTTCACCTTATTTAATTCATGACTGAAATCTCAATATCAATTGTCAAAAATTGATAATTTATTGATTTAACGTAAAGATTTGTTTAAGAATAGGTAGCTACACGATGGCGAAATTACGTATGAAGACTGTGCTGTCACTCATCTTCATTATCTTGCACAATGCTCCACGATTAGGACTCGTCCTCGCCAAGACAATGAACTATAACAATCCAAGATTCTTCAAGATAGGCGGTGTTCTCTCTAATGTTGACAGTAAAGAGCACTTTGAAAAAACAATTGATGTAAGATTGATAATGATAATTTTGTAATAACAGCGTGTAATAATATATAACTTACAATATATTGTATATATGTAACTTGACTTATAATAATTGTTAAATGTATCCTAAAGAGAATTCTGAGCGTTATAATATACTTGTACAATATATCTAGTGTATATTCAATATGACTATGCATACATATATATACCTCAATTTCAGCATCTCAATTTCGATTTCCAATACGTCAATAAAGGGGTGACATACAAGCACACAGTAATCGAAATGGACTCGAACCCTATCAGAACCGCATTGAGCGTCTGCCGATCTTTGATAGCCGAACAGGTGTATGCAGTAGTGGTGTCGCATCCGCTCACAGGCGATTTATCACCGGCAGCGGTTTCTTATACAAGCGGTTTTTATCACATACCCGTGATTGGCATATCATCCAGAGACTCCGCCTTTTCGGATAAAGTATGTATAAAATAAAATAAATAACTCGCCCAATTTAATAATAGATACAGAAATTAAAGCAAATCAACGCGTAAAACTAAACCGAAAGTATATTATTTCTTTTTGTAGAAATTTCATATATAAGCTCACAACGTATTTTTAAGAAAATTCATTTGAAAATTAATACATTACTAAACACAAGCTTTTTATATTACAGTAAAAAAAAAAAACAAATTAAATAAAAAACAATCTATATTGTATGGTTATATGTGATTGATGATGCCGCGGTAACTGAACGGTAACATCTTTCCAGAATATTCATGTCTCATTTTTGCGTACTGTACCGCCGTATTCTCATCAAGCGGATGTCTGGGTAGAACTGCTGAAGCACTTTAACTACATGAAGATTATCTTCATCCATAGTTCGGATACGGATGGTCGTGCGCTCCTTGGACGTTTCCAAACGACGTCGCAGAATTTAGAAGATGACGTAGAAATCAAAGTACAGGCACGTTGTACAATAATTTAGACCTTTTATGGCAATAATATTATTATGTTAATATTATATTAATATTAACATAATAATATTATTCTATTATTTAACTATTATTTAACTGTGTTATAATTTATAAATCCTATACTTTAGTACTTTATACTAATAGTTATGTAATTTCCTCAATAATTGCTATTACTTACATCATTTAGATTAAAAAGAAGAATTTTCTGCTACCAAATATCATTATTTCAGGTCGAATCAGTTATCGAATTCGAACCGGGATTACACAATTTCGAGGAGCAATTGAGGGAAATGAAAAGCGCACAAGCGAGAGTCTGTCTCATGTATGCTTCGTGAGTATTCGTCATTTACGGATTTCAAAAATTATGGCGAAATAAAATAGGAAATGTAAAATACGAATTCTATTCTAAAATAATAAATATTCTAATATAAAAAAAAACAATGATCTATAACCATACAATATATATAAGTGATAACATTATCTTACAATTTTTACGATTATTTAACATCGGTCTTATCGTGAACTTCAATTGCGAAACTTCAATAAACTTCTTTGAATACGTGACAGGAAGAAGGATGCTGAAGTGATTTTCAACGACGCATCTAATCTAAACATGACCGGCGCCGGATATGTGTGGATCGTCACCGAACAGGCATTAGACGCGCCAAACGCGCCAGATGGCTTGCTGGGGTTGAAGCTGATCAATGCTACCCAGGAAAAGTCACATATATCCGACAGCTTGTTAGTATATGCTTTAAACTACCATTACATTTACCAGGTTTCCACTGCATTGCACATCTGCCTTTACTTAGAATTGATATTTTTTAAGCTTATTTAGATGTTATACATCTCGAATAATTAAATATAATTAATAATAAGAAAATAATAACACAATAAGAGTTCTTTTGCAAGCTAGAGTGGGTCTTATGTACTTCAAAGAAATTTGAAATAGCTCCTTAAAAATTTGTCTTTCCTACATTTGTTTCTCTGCGTGCTGTTTAGATATGTCCTCGTATCCGCATTGCGAGCGATGAATCAGACGGAGAAGATCACCGAGGCACCGAAGGACTGCAGCGATTCCGGCTCCATATGGGAAACCGGCAAGAGTCTTTTCCAGTACGATCGTCTCTTGTATCTAATTCTCTAATTCGAAACTTTTTTTCTACCAATCCTGGTAGCAATAAAAGTTCTATCACGTCGCTCTTATCATTTGTTATTTATCTTTTCAGGTATATTCGCAAGCAAGTATTACCGCATGGTTCGACGGGTCGAGTGGCATTCGATGATAACGGGGATCGCATATTCGCCGAGTATGACATAGTCAACATCCAATACACAGGTCTAGACAACAACAGGACGCAGATGTCCGTCGGCCAGTATTTTTATCCCGCTGTGAGTAGACAATTCAACAAGCATCCTGTATAAACTGGCACATCCTTGTGTTAGTCACGTAGTTCAAGCGTAATGATTCTTTGTTACTTGAATAGAATGGTACCAAGATGAAGCTGCGAGTGAACGAATCCAACATTATATGGCCGGGTCGTTTGAAGATCAAACCCGAAGGTTTCATGATACCCACGCATTTGAAGGTGCTGACAATCGAGGAAAAGCCATTCGTTTATGTTCGCGAATTACCTGACAATGAGGCCGAGTGTCTACATGAGGAGATCGCGTGTCCGCACTTCAACCTGACAGACGGTGCGTTGCTAGTTAACAGAATAGTGAAGACTTGTTTTTAACCAAATTATTAATTTTAATTTATAATTACTAATAATATTTGTCATCTTGTTATAGCTTGGATAGAGCTATTAATCTTTTTTTCCCTATTAACACATAAAAAAAGAATTAAAATTATTTACAAGTGATTCTGTTGATTGAATCAGCCATTAGTTAATGTATTCGAGGTTTGATCCAAGTTGTGTGTCTTGAGAATTTTTAGTTCAATTTATCTGATTTTATTAATTTCTTCTCTATAAACATTACGTCTACTCAAACAATATGTTAACGTTTCTATTGCGTCAAATCAATAGTATTCAAAATAACTTAGAAAATATAGTAGAACGCAAGTAATGTTTTTTCTTTTCAACAGATAATCAAATGTTTTGCTGCAAAGGATACTGCGTGGATTTACTAAAGGAATTGTCGAAAACGATTAACTTCACGTTCAGTTTAGCTCTATCGCCGGATGGTCAGTTTGGCAGCTACGTGATTAAAAATACTTCGGGTAAGTAACAGAATTATAGAATTTTACATAAATATAAGATATTAAATTTTTAAAGAAAGGATTTGTTAACGTTTTGTAAGCGCTGCTGTGCTACTTGGGGATAAGTGTTTAAAGAATTCATTTGGATTTTATCTAGTTTCTAAATGAATTTTTTAGACATCAAGGGATTAATAATTTAAATTTCTATTGTGTTTTTTCTTGTTCTTTTCTCGCGTTTCGATACATCAAAAGTCGGAGGAAAAAAAGAATGGACAGGTCTTATTGGCGAGATAGTCAACGAACGAGCGGACATGATCGTCGCACCATTAACAATCAATCCAGAGCGCGCCGAGTTTATCGAATTCAGTAAGCCCTTCAAGTATCAAGGCATCACTATCCTTGAGAAAAAGGTATTCTTTTTAATTCTATACAAAATAAAAACGTCATACATTTTATGCAAAAATAAATATGTATATTTTTCTAAATTTAGCCTTCAAGATCATCCACTCTAGTCTCTTTCTTACAACCGTTCAGCAATACCCTTTGGATCCTCGTAATGGTATCGGTGCACGTAGTGGCGTTAGTTTTGTATCTGCTCGATCGATTTTCACCCTTCGGCAGATTCAAACTAGCCAACACTGACGGCACCGAGGAAGATGCCCTCAATCTATCCAGTGCTATCTGGTTCGCTTGGGGTGTATTATTGAATAGCGGTATAGGAGAGGGTAAGGTATTATTCTTTCATCCCTTTTTCGTTCATTTCATAATCAGATGTCGCATATGGAGGCAGAAACACTAGAAAAGAAAAAATAATTACAAATTTAAAGTCGAAGAAATCTTCAAACTAGAGCTCTCGAATATACTTAGATCGTCTTCCACGTGGCCATTTAATTGTTAATCAAATGTTTTGTTGTTATTTATTATATATTTTGTAGGTACTCCACGAAGTTTTTCCGCGCGTGTGCTGGGAATGGTGTGGGCCGGATTCGCTATGATCATCGTCGCATCGTACACCGCTAATTTGGCGGCGTTCCTCGTTTTGGAGCGACCAAAAACTAAGCTCACCGGCATCAACGACGCTCGAGTAAGGATTAAAACTATGTTTCTTACCGAGAATCAATGTATCTGGTATGTAATCCGATATAAACACTTGCGATGTTCATTTGTAAAGCTCAGGAATACGATGGAGAATTTGACGTGTGCAACAGTGAAGGGATCCGCTGTGGACATGTACTTCAGACGCCAAGTAGAATTGTCTAATATGTATCGTACAATGGAGGCGAATAACTATGACACTGCCGAAGACGCGATTCGCGACATTAAAATTGGGTAAGCATTTCGATTTTTGGGACCTTTGCTTAAGTTAAAAGTCTTAGATTATTAAATTATTATAATATAAATATA
>NW_017305071.1:479744-482664 GCF_001594115.1 Trachymyrmex septentrionalis
AATCTCAGTATTTTCGACTTCGTATGTTGCGTAAAATAATTGAAGCACAATCTAATATATACATTTAATTAACAGACGTTTAAATATCTTTTTTGACATCAATAATCGTGCCGTTTAACATATTTTGCACATCAACGTGATTACATGATCACATTGCTTTTTTTCCCTTCAGAAAATTAATGGCCTTCATCTGGGATAGCTCGCGACTGGAATTCGAAGCAGCTCAAGATTGCGAATTAGTGACGGCTGGTGAACTATTTGGCCGTTCGGGTTACGGAATTGGTTTGCAAAAAGGATCGCCTTGGGCGGATGCTGTGACATTGGCGATCTTAGACTTTCACGAAAGTGAGTGTGCAACGAGTCTTAGTGCAAAGCATTTCATACTCGCGCGATTCCAATTTTTCATTCAACGAGATTTGTTACTTTCTTCTAATCACGATCCTTTTGCAGGTGGTTTCATGGAGAGTCTCGACAATCTTTGGATCTTGCATGGAAATTTGCAACAATGCGAGCAATTTGAAAAAATGCCAAACACTCTCGGCCTGGAAAACATGGCAGGGGTGTTCATCGTCGTCGGTGTCGGTATCGGCGGCGGGATCGCTCTAATTATAATCGAAATGGCATACAAGAAACACCAAATACGTAAACAGAGAAAAATGGAACTAGCAAGACACGCCGCCGACAAGTGGCGAGGGATGATCGAGGTAATTCAATTTAATCAATTTAAAGAAGTCGACAAGGGTCGATTTAATCAAACTACATTAAATTAATCGAAATAATTAAGTTACTCCGGTCATGGTACAACTTTATTTGTGAAAGCATTGCTCTTGAAATTATTTATTAAGAAATTTCTTAAAGTCTTGTCTAACAAGAAACCCTTAAAATCTACTTTTGAGTAGATTTTAATATATACTTAATTTTAATGTATACTTAATCTTTATGTTCATGAGACTTTAGCACTCTTAGATCGTATCTCATACGCCTTTGTCGTCAATTATTGCATTCTCTCTTGTTTCGTAAGCAGAAACGAAAAACTTTGCGGGCGTCGATAGTCACGCAGCGAAGGATCCAGAGCAACGGTCTGAACGATCCCGCGACGGTGAGCCTAGCGGTCGACACGGTCGCCAGGGTGAACGTGGGCTCGCGCAGTCCAGGTCGCGCCTGGCCCGGTGACAGCGATTTGAGACAACGGCCAATCTCCCGCTCCGACGACATCCGATTGTCGCCCGCCGCCTACACTGCCGACGTGTCGCATCTCATAGTTTAATCTTACGTTGATTTGTAGTTTTTTACTGAATAAGAAGTCGCCAACCATTCCTAGTAGATTACAGTATGAGATGAAACTCATCCGAATACCTTCCTTGCATAGTGAAATATGATCGCGGGATGATTCGTGAATAACTGTGGGATATATTTAAAATGATTAACCGTTCGCTTGTTAGATGTTTATAGAAAATTGTGAAGGACTTATCAAAGATATCTCTGAATATTTATTGAATCGTTGCAGATGAAATGTCATTTGTTTTATGTAAGTGATTTTGAGATCTAATTTTTGAAAAAACAAATTGTACGTAATTAAAATATTTAAATAACGTTTAATACGATAAATAATATTTGAATAACGTTAGTCAAATTTATGTGAGTATTCTCAAATTTAACGTAATGTTAAAATGTGAGAAAGTTTTTTTAAAGAAGCCAATGACTTCCTTTATTTGCTACAACGAGAAAGAAACATTGTGCTTAAATATATAAATATATTTATTATGAATCTATCACTGATGTTTTATCGATTGTAAAGATATATTAAAATATAACTAATTTGTTTTACATAAGACTTTCTCTTTAGACTTAAATCTAAGATTTTCCGTTGTAAAGCTTAAGTTACTTTATCAATGCAGTTAATCCATCGAAAACAGAAATTAAATTATTATAAGATTTGTACGTTTTCATTATATACTTTCAACATTTTAGTTTGCCTCTAAATTTATTTGTTTTGTTTTAAAAATAAAGAATAGACAATTTATTATCAATTTTCATGAACTGTATCTAGATACAATATTATAAAATCTCTATTTTTATCTTGAACAATGTAAAAATTTTATCTCACATCAGTTGATTATAATTTGCAAACAAGTTCTTTAAATTTCATAAGCATAACTTATTGCTAATCTAATTATAAGATATCATGATAGCCATATGGTACTTCTCATATTATTGATACTGTCGTTGGTGTTTATGTAAAGTTACAAAATTTCACATAGAATAACTTAAACATCCAAATAAATTAAATAGGATGAGGAATAAATACTGAGTAATTTTGAGGAGTATTTAACTCTTTGCAGTGATAGAGTTAACGATATCCTTTTGTTGCCGAGGAATATCCTGGTGTCACAGAGGGATATCCCGATGAGGAAGGATAGCTCATAGTCAGCCTGCAGTATTGTAACTTGATATAGCAAGAATCGAAACAGAAGATCGACTCGGCTAATTTTGTTGTCCAATAAACGTTCCGCTCGACGCACTAGCGCTGGCTGAACTTGAGGCGGTTGCAAAATTTGAACCTCCAGCTGGTCCGCTCAATTTTATCACATCACCAGTTAATGGAAAGTTTGGAAAACCATCTGAATGACTGGTTGCAAAACTTGAACCCTGAGCTGGTCCGCTCAACTTTATTATACCACCAGTTATTGGAAAGTTTGAAAGACCACCTGAAGGACTAGGAACAAAGGAAGCACCTGCAGCTGATGCGATTCCTTGTTGTCCGTACGGTGGTAAATACGTAGGCGCGGGTGTTGATACAGACGGTTGGTTGGCAGGAGGTAGATATGTAGCAGGCGGACGTGTAGGTCGTGGTTGCGGCCGAGGTGGAGGTAGATATGTGCGACGTGTAGGAGGAGGAGGAGGAGGAGGAGGAGGAGGA
>NW_017305071.1:483817-488506 GCF_001594115.1 Trachymyrmex septentrionalis
GGAGGAGGCGGTGGTGGCGGAGGAGGAGGAGGAGGAGGCGGTGGTGGCGGAGGAGGAGGCGGTGGCGGCGGAGGTGGTGCAGGGTAAGAATAACTAGGTTGGGAGCTTGGATATCCTTGTTGACTACCTCTTTCCGTAGGTAATGAGAATGGTACATTGGGTCGTCGATAAGAATATCCTGCTTGACGGTTGACGCGCGACCAGCGTGCGCCAGCGCAATTGATCATCAACAAGATATATATTACCTAAAAATTATAAAGATGATTTTTAGTGATTTTAGTGAAATAAAAACAAAGAAAGAGATACAATGTTAAAATAACTTACCCATTTTGATGGTAGCATAAGCATTTCGCGTATGCTAGCAATGCAATATGACAGTCGCTTTTATATGGATGTTTTGCATTATCCGATTCATTTTCTGCGCCTTACCTGAAAACTGCATCTATCTAATTCTACTAATTTAAGTGATAGTTACAGCTTATTAAACCCGCTATTACATTCACCGCAAGATTATGGGTTTTAAGTAGAGCAATGGCGAATTTCTTTTTCATCTTGCAAGAGATTCGTAGATATGTTGAAACGAAACATTTATTTATATAGTTAGGAGTACAATAATGTAAATATAGGACGTAAGCATCATGAATCTTTTTTTTTTGTTTTATAGATATATATGATAGCTAATTTCTTTACATCTAAATATGTTACCGATAACTTTATTCATGAAATATCTGAGAGATATCTATGTAGAGATGGAGAAATTAAACTTGTGAACGAATATAATAAGTGTCACATAATAAAATAATAAAATTCATCGATAATATAAATTCGATCTATATTATGTACTGTGTAATATGTCCATTTTATTTTAAATAATATATTAATATTATATATAAATTATTCATTCATTCACAGATATTTCATCAAATTAGCAACACATCTTTTCTGATTTCATTTAATATCATACATTCTCTTATACGCAGTATTCTAGATATGGCACTGGATCTTAATGAATATTGAAATCATATTATAACAATATAGCAATAGTAAGATATTTTGTATTCTTCAAGATATGTTGCACATCTTTTCTCTTTGAAACATAATTAGTTAAAAAGAAATAACAAACATTTCGTTCATTGCACAGCTGCAATATTGCAACCACATTTCATAATTATAAGACACAGAGACAAATAATAAGTTAGTGCCTATATGCATAAAGTACGAGAAAAATACTGTCATGAAAATAAAGTAATCTCGAAAATGGAAATTGCAAAATTGTAATATCGCAATAATAGACAAATGTTGCATATATTACCATACTTATATGACCTGTATTTTTATTTTTTAAATATTATGTGATTACTTTTGATAATATAAAGAACCTAATTTTTTTAAAATAATATAAAAAAATATCTCTATATATTGTATTAAAATATATGTATGATTCGTGTATTATCTTACAAAATTCTATTGTACAAAATAAATTAAAATGAGCTCCAAAAATATTAATTAAATGAAAAAATGAAGAATTAAATTATAAGTATGAATATTTTCTGAACAAAAGGAGAAAAGGTAAAGACATTCGTAAAAAATACATATAATATGTAAAATATAAGAGAAAAAAAGTGTAACCGTTTTATAAAATAATTAATAATAATTATTATTTTTATAAATAAAATTTAGATGAGAATAAATGAAATTCCGATGAGAGAGAGAGAGAGAGAGAGAGAGAGAGAGAGAAAGAGGAGAGAATAAATCAAATAAGAAAAAGATTTCTATTTTCAATCAAAGCGGATTATGATGCTTGGTAATATGCAAATTTGCAGATACATTTTTTTCAGTCTTATAAACTGTGCGCCTTGGTTTTGGATTAAACGCAATCATAAACTGAAGCTAAAAATAAGATCACAAATCACATGTGTGTGATTATCAATTAATTAATAAAAATGCTAATAAGCACCTTAAGAGCTGATAGTGATTAATAATCACTCTTGTTGTTTAAAATAATAAGAAAGGAGATGGTCAAAGGAATAGAAATAAATGTCTTATAGCTCAAATTTATTTTATTTTATTTTCTAAAGATTTCACACGGTAGGTGGCTAACATATGAGCTTGCTGTTTTTTCAAATTAAAAATTTAGGTCAGTTTCAGTAAAGATAACCGAAAAGCAAAATTTTATAATTGATTGATGAAAGTCAATTAAAAATAATTTCTCTTCAGTTCACCGTTATTTGACAATCTTTCAATTTAAATATTAAATGTTTTAAAATTTTATCATTTATTATTTCAAACTGTTTTACTTGTAATTTATTGCTCGCTATTTTTTTTCTAATAAAAATTTAAAAAATTATCTTTTTGTCATTACTAATATAACTATTTTTATATATTTAGATAATCTCTCACGACTTAGAACCAAACCCATAGAGGAGTAACGCTGTCGAAATCGAAAATATCGGGCTGACCTATGTGCGAGACGTTGGGGAAAGTAGTCGACCATCGGAAGGGCTGCGTGGAGTCCAGCATACTCGGTCCGGAAGTGACCTCAAACCTTTTCACACCGTCAGCATCGGCCAGAATGATTTTCGTGTCAATTATACCGAATGGTAAATCAACTTTCTCCAGGTCTTCTCTATTAGTTAAAATCTGTACCGGATCCTCATTTTTAATGATAAACTTCTCGTGACTGTATCCTCGCATCAACCTCCTAAAATGTTCCGTCGTAGTAATGTTGCTCTGTAGTCTCGTGACTAGCTCTCTTTTTGTCATATCATCATTTCCTTCCTCGTTTTCGTTAATTATCATGTTGATCTTGGGAAGATGAACTTCACCAATGACCCAAAGTACGTCAGTGCTGACGAACTGCTTGCTGATATCCGTTGTTTGAATAAGTCCCGATAATTGCTCGACAAGACAGACGACATTGTCACGTGGTTCCAAAATGACCCATTGTCGCGTTGTATCGGCACCATTTTGCAATGACATGTTACGAGACCAGGAATGTCCGTTTATTGCCAGACGATTCGCTGCCATTACTCTTACGGATGACATTACCTGTGGAAGAAGGAAATTAACTTACTGACTTTTAATACGACTATGTTCCAAAATAATAATAGACAACAGAAATTGATTCAAAATTTATATCATATTTTATATCATATCGTAAGTTATTTTATATAAATATCTTTTGACATATATGTATATCTGTAATCAGTTAAAATTATCAGTTAAAAAGCAAAATGTAAAAAATGTTTGTTCACCTGATTCTTTGCTTTCATAAAATTCCACAGACTGCTATTAGTGTCTGTCATTGGCGTTCCAGCGATAATCATCTCGCGATTCTCTCCTTGAATCCAATAGAACTCGTCATGAGATGACAGAGCACCAGGATAAGATGACATTATGATAGATCTGCTTGGAATTGGCGCAGAGGTTTTTAAAATCGGAAGAACATGATAGCCAAAGGTATATTTTTTTAATAATCTCAGCATTTTAGCGTATCTGTAAGAAAAACAATAGCTCGATACAAATCGTAATTAAGAAACATTTTTATTTATTAATACAGGTTTTATTTATTAATACCTGTAGGATACCCACATTCGATCTTCCTTGCAGCGGAAAAACATAAAAGTTGCGAATTATATATTGATATATAAACAATCTTTACATAAGTATTTTTATATTTTAAATTAAATTCTTTTCAATTATTTTGATTATATTTTAAATCAATTTTCTTTTCAATTACTTTGATTTGATTTTTTTCACATAAACCATATTTATTATTGGAATTATATATACATACGGAATAATAACACCGATAACTTACGGTGCAGCAGTGGTATGTCCAATAGCTACCAATGGATCTAGTCCCTCACGGGATAGGCTTTTCAGGAAAATCATGCTTTTGATGTAATCGTGATAGGATTTGGAACTGTTTAGCGTTCGCTCGAGATCCGGTAGATCTGCAGCCATTGCCAGCCAGAGGAAATGTTCCTTGTTCATTTCCACTGTCTGCCGACTGCGACGAACCGCGAATTTCCAGCCAGCCTCCAGACCATCCAATTGAACATAAAACAGCCGCACCTGTGATGTAAAAAAAATAATGACGAATTACAACGTAATATTCAATGAATATTTCATATTTTAATTTTCAATTTTAATTTCTATTTACCATGTGCCAGAATGGATCCGTGGGTGCCAAGAGCTCGGCACGTTCGCGGACAATGATGGTGTTCTCGTGAAGGAATCGCATCAATTTCTGGCATTCGTATGCCCATTTCTCACAAACAATGTTGACGGTATTATACCAATGATGATGGATTATTTGCCATGTCAGACTACCCTCTAACAAACCGGCCGCATAAGCCTGCACGGTGTCCGGATACTTTGATGACGTTTCTATTTCGATGATAGACCATCTGGAATATATCCGCCGTGCTTATTTTAATTACACATCATATATAAAATCTGCAGAACATTCTGATTTGTAAATATGAAGCGGATGTATAGTTTCTATGGATTTCGATTTACATGTCAAAGATATTTATATGGCTGTTTACAAGATTATATATGTCAGAACCATCCAGGAAAAGAACTGCTACATGTCTGCTATCAGATCTATGTATCCAATCGTTTCAATCACACAAAATTAAATTTGTTGAAAACACACACACACACACACACACACACACACAC
>NW_017305071.1:488526-494972 GCF_001594115.1 Trachymyrmex septentrionalis
CGCGCGCGCGTATATTATATATATATATATATATATATATATATATATATATATAAAGTATCAATTATTAATGCAAAAAGTAAATCAAAATTACTGAGATTCTCTCCAAATAAATTTAAATAAAAAAAAATCTGTTTTCGAGTTTTGTGTTCTTTTTCAACAAATATATATAATGAATGCAAAAAGTATTCGTACAGAGAAAATATTTGTTTAAAAAACTATTTTTAAAAAGTAAATATTATCCAGCGAGAAATCAGTCATCGAATTGATGTTGAATCAATATAAATACAATAATTTCAACATCAATTTGTCGCCGATTCAACGTTTAATTGATGATGATTTCTTGTTAGATAATTAACAATTTATCATCATAAAAAATAAAATAAACTGTATATTTCTTAAAATTATATATACTAAAAAGATGTGTATTAATTATACAAAATATATCATGTGAAAAATAAGCGGAAATTAAAAATTGTATTGTTTGAATGCTTAAAAAGTATTCATATAAACGAGAAATTTAGCTTCTAAAATCAGGAATACATGCGAAGCTTGTTTGTTTATATTAGAATAGAATGTATTCATTGTATAAAATTGCTAATTAATGTTTATTTCCTACAAATAAGACTTTTTTATAACAATTTTTTCCTCGTACGAATACTTTTTGCTCTCACTGTAGAATCTTTACAGAAACATGACTGTATATTTCTTCTGCTCAATGACATTGACCTACCCAGATTCGAATATGCCGGTCTTGTAATAGGCACGGGCAACATCCAGTCGCACATCAACGAGATCGTTACCTTGACCCCAAAAGTCGATACGATATCCTCCTTTGTGATTCCACGATACAGTAGCCGAATATGTTCCATCTTTCTCAACACTACAAAAAATAACTGTTTAGAAAAATTTACTTTACTAATTGAAATTTTATAATATTTTCTAAATTTAAAAGTGCAATCTGCAGTCAATGCAGCAAACGTTATATTATATTTGTGTTTGTTCGACAGAGAGAACATATGTTGAAAATTCTACTCTTAATGGACTTGATTATTTGAATTGTTAGAAAAATTAAAAAAAAGTCAGTGTCAACTAACAGTCCAAATTCGCCGAGAATAATGGTACCAATGCCAAGAAGAGCGACGGCGACGAGGATATAAGTGGAGATGCGCGTTTGCAGCCACGAGGCTCCGACCACCTTCAGCATGGCTCATAGGTAAGCTACACACCTTGATAACAAAAAGAAAAAAATAGCAAAGAGCGTTCTCAACCCATCGATTACCGACGCCTAATCCACCACGGGCTTTTCTATGGCGCTTCTTCAAAAATTATCCGTAGCTGCACTTTCCTTCCTGTCCCTGCAACAATATAGAAATGTATAGATTTTATTTAGCTATTCTCTTCTATTTAATTTCTATTCTAAGTTATATTCGACCTAACTTTTATTCTAAATCTATCATGTATGCAATGCACCTGTGTCAACTTATCGATCTATGTCGATCTTAATATAAATTTCCAAGAATGGAATATTTAAGCGTCTTTTCATTTCGATAATATATCGAAATATATAGAAAATTGTAACATCCCCTATAATCGAATGCTTCTGCTTTTTCCATAAGTTTATCATTCATGCAAATAAGAAAAATAAGGAAGAGTATAATAACGCAAACATATTTTGTGTATATTTAATTTTCTCAGAAATAATAAGTCAATTGTGTAAAGCTGACGTTTCGTAATTTGATATTTCGGATTTCACGTTTTGCGATAAGTGTATTCATCGTTGAACGTGAAAATTCGATAAGACAATAATTCATGAATAATTCATCGAAAAGATAAAGAATTACTGTCAGATTACTTATTTATAAATTGAAGATGAAGGATAAGGCTGACTCATTATCACTTAAGATTAGACTCTCCAAAGAACACACATTGTCATTCACTTACTAATTATTTTACCAATACTATTGTAACGCGATATATTGCACAATCGTTTATCTCCCCTAACTAAGTTTGCGTTTCTCGCGATATGTGATAACGAAATTTTTTTTTCACGTTAAAATCGCATCATTTCAACTTTCAACGGATTATATGTAAGTGGCGTTTATGCGGGATATAATTGAACTCGTAAAACAAGCTGTTTTCCTTCTTGGAAAAATCCAGTCGCTTATAAGATTTAACTTTATTAGAATCATACGAATCGAAAGCGTAAAGGTGTAAGATAATGCGGAAAAAAATAGCAGAAATAAAAATGAGTGCGTCAAATAACATTTTCAAAAATAATAATTATCTACCAACTCATACGTATTCTATCGCAAACGAGATCTCTCTGTTTTCAAAATGTCGCAATTTGCAACTTGCGAAATACTCCGTAAATAGTTTACGCGTCATCGGGTTTTGTTAACACTTATCGCTTTCGTACTGGTGACTTAGCGTCAGAGCAGATAAATATTCAAAAAATTATATGATAAAATACTCGCCAACGTATAATTTACATTTTTTTTCAACCGTATATATATCGTACGATAAAATAATTTCCACATAAAATAGATTTCCATAAAAAAAAAGAAGTGATGCAGCATTCTATAAAGTCGGAGAACGATGTCTCAACGTTTATCTCATCACAAAGTATAAATAAGCGTGCAAATGTCTCGTTATAAATTAATTTACCTTCATGAAGAAAATTTTATGAAACGTGCAAATTTTACAGAATTTTTAATAGATAACGATTTGCGTCTCGGAGACGTTCTTGTTATCAGGAAAAAGTGCTGTACACTTATCACAGTAATGTATCAAATGTTCAATTCCACCAGTGCAAAAGAAATTATTCTCTTATGTGTGTGTGTGTGTGTGTGTAAGTGTAACATTTTACATATTATAATAAATACAATTTTTTATAAACACAATATAGTTAAATTATTTTAAAATTTTGTGCAAACAAATAAGAATTTGATATAAAGTAGCTATTTCCTCAATTTGTAAAAAATCCAACATTGAAGTATTACTAATTATTCGCTAATTATATTGTCAATTATTATTTCGCTTTTTTCTAATAATTATTGATGAAACAATAATTTCGTCATCCATAAGAATGATGATGATATTTAAATATCTGTAATTTTCTATCAGAATTAAAAAATATATAACCAACTTTCGAAATAATTGTAAAAAATCAAATTTTTATAACATTTTATATAATTATTTATGTATATAATGTGTTAATATACTTCTGAAATTTTTTTAGAAATCGCTTGCTATTTAAAGCAAATTAAGTATAAGATATTAAAGAATATTTCTATCGATTTGCTCGTTAGAAAATACGAAAAATTTCATGAATCTTCGTTGACTCAACAGCTTTCTAGTCGCTTTTTTTAGTTACTGATAACAGAAAGTTTATAAAATAAAGTAAGGCATCGAAGCCTTCGTTTCGTAACAGATAGAGCAACTTCGCGCACGTCGATGCATACAATACGTATCATATAAACAATATTATGCATCAACGTGTGAATAAATATTACGTATTCAAATGCTTCCGCATCACGGAAACATCAAAATGCATAAGAATCCCGGAAAAACAGCATGAATATGACTAAACATTATAATAACATCGTGAAAATAAAAATTACGTTGTCAAAGTGAATTAATAAATAATTTTGCTATCTACGTTTCACTACATTTTGAATATCTTTTAATGTGTATATAATCTTTCAAATTTTTAATTAAAATAATTTATAATTGGTCAAATCAATTAATAAATTAATCGACTAACAAAAATCCTAAACCGAAAGAAACGAATGATGCATTCCTCAGAAAATTTTTCAACTTTTGAAAGTGAAGAAAGTAAAGAGGTTCATTTTTTTTTACTCATCATAGAAATTTATTACAAAGCACTTCATACCTTTTATTAAACAATCCTTTCTCACAATCGATTTGAATTTATTAAATTCAACTTCTCCTATATAATTCAAGAAAAATATATTCCGCTCTAATTTTCGACAAGGATTATTTTCGCGCGTTCCAGCACGGGAGTCTCATCTTTGTAGGATCGCTGATTTCGCGATGTGATGGAAACCCACGTGGCTTTCGCATGACTCATTCATTCAATTATTCGCTCGCTCGTTCACTCACCCTGGATGAAATTTGGCAGTTTGAATTGCAGCGCGTCGTACACGGGTAACGGATGGGTCATCGGGCACGGATTACATTCCTCACGCATATGTAGGATCTATGAGTCTTTGGACTGGTCGCTCCGACACTCCAATCCAAGCGCGAACGTTCGTCTTTCTCGACTACCGACAGTGCCGACGGACTCGTCGCCAGCTGGCAGTCAGTATTTCCACTTCCTTTCCTCTCCGTCTTCTCGTCATCATCAATTCGCCCCACTATAACCATGAGCCGTGTCGTTGGGCCGCGTCAGGGTCTTGACATTGAAGTCAAAGCGATGACTAAAGTTGAAATATAGAGAGTTAACAAAAAATGGCCGAATAGACCCATAGAAGTTACACGAAGAATCTCGAGAAACTGCACCGATCGACTATTGATTTCAATTTAAGCATGGCTGAGAAATATATTTAAAAAATACATCAATTGAACGAATAACTTCTTAATAAATAATTCTTCTTACAATAATTTTTATGTAGCATGCAAACGTTAGGAAAAACTTAATATAAAAAAAGTTCAGACAGTATACACTGCAATAATTTCAAAGAAGCCTACTTTCACAATAATACAGAAAAGTTAAATAAAGAAATTATAAATATCAAACGTTTGTGATATTTTTTATAGAAAACATAAAATGTTTCTTATGTATTTTTCAATATAATAGATAATATTTTAATACTTTTACACAGAAGGTATTATAAAATTAAAATCTCTAATTGTGTGTGCGACGTAATAGAAATAAATTCCTTTAGATGTACCTACATTGAAATGGGTCCATAATGAAAAGGTGGGAAACATAAAAAATTTTACATTTATCAATGTGTGTGACTTCAGCGATCAGATCCAATTTCTCTTCAGACCCAAGTTGTCATATCTATTATTTAAAATATAAGTTATTTACTGCGAATAGCAATTTTATGAGCTATGATTGATTTTAATTGAGAGCCTTAATTGTTGAACGAGGGCAGCTGTTTCGCCGTAGGCGCTTCATAGGCGCTTCATGACGAAGCGATTATCAGCAATATTTAAAGCGCAGATTTCATTGATTACATTAAAAATAAAAATTAAAGAGTTTCCTCAAGTTTAAATATTCATTTTTAAAAATGTTACAAAAATTATATCTAACAAAAACTATAAATATATTTTTTTATGTAAAAATCATGTTGTTTTAATACTACTAAATTATTACGAAGTGCTTAGTTTATGAGTGTTTCGTAAACACGAAAATTTTCGAAATACATTCCTTAGGGGTTTTGCGGCCTAATAGCGGCCTACAATTTAATAATAATTATTTTAATATGAAAGAGAGTGTGTGCACATTTCATTGATTGCTTGCGTAGCAGACGTAACGCTGATTAGAGCAAAAAATATCTTCACGATTGTTATTCCTAAAATTTGTCTCGCATAAATTGTTTCCGTTAATAACGCGCAATATAAAGAGTCTCGGCCGCATTAAGTCCCATGGAATTTCTTGATTGCAGTTCGGTCACGAGGCACGCTCCACAAATGGAATGCAATATAAGTTCCTCGAAATATATTCGTATATGAAGACATTCTCCCTTTTTTTCACGTAGGATAGTGGGACCTAACAGAATCTAAGAGACTTTTCTTAATTCTAAGTCGTAGATTCTTCGATAGATCTGAAATCAATTTTTCTTTATTTGCTTATATTCAAATTATATAGAAAATTGTTCCTGAAATCTAAATGAAAATTAATATTTGTGTGTGTGTGTGTGTGTGTATGTGTGTACAGAGTATAACATAAACATAATATAAATCTTTTAAATGACAGTTATTAATTTATAATCAAATAATACGTTAAAATATTGAACTTTCAAATTACAAACAATTAAGAATTAAAGATTCTTTCATGAATTTTTCGGAAAAATTGTAAAACACCCAATATATGTACATATATAAAACGCGCTCTAAATTGGCAATTGATAAGTTCCTTCTCTTTTTATCAATCAAGTTATTGGAAATAATCGTTATCTATCTAATCGACTTAAGATGAGATTACTGTAAATTAATTTTAATTTGAAATCAAAATCTCATCTCTCTAGATTACTCACACATTTGCATTACGGATTACAGCACTTTAAAATGTGTTTAAAATAGAAACGGATTAAAATTCATGATTACAGTCCATAATTCAATAAAAGTAATTCATCTTAAAAAAACGTGAAAATTTTTTTATATATTCTTCTCTATTATATTGTAATAACTATAAAAAAATAACTTACATTAAACAAATTATAAATTAATTTTTTTTGAAGTACATATATAAC
>NW_017305071.1:495072-500205 GCF_001594115.1 Trachymyrmex septentrionalis
AGTCGATATAACATTTCCTTCTACTTTTTGAATGGATTCAACGATTAGGTATATAAACGATCTCGATAAAGTGCGAGAAGCTGTGATCTGCGAACTATTCCCTTCGAGCTTGCGCATCCTCCGTCATTCCACAAGCGTGGAATCCTGCGAGATACGAAAGTTCACAGGAAGGATCCTCAGTGCAGATTCATCCTTTGCGGACTCCGTAGTACAACTTCATAAATCTCGTAAACGATATTAAAGAAATCAGGCTAAATTCGATATAAAATCCAAGTCGAGTTAACAACAATCCAAATTGAAGCTGAAGCTTGGCGAGTTTACTCGCTGAATCGCTTCGTAGGGAGATTTAAAGAGGATTTAATTACGTTAACAATGATGTTGTTTCTGTTAATCGCTCTCGCGAGCATCCATTCGGGTTGGTCTCAACGTGATTCTTCGATAGATGAAAATATGGCTAGAAACGCGGTGCATACGATTCCACTCGGTTCGGAGGTGACTTTCCATTGGAGGTGCGATTTTGAACAAGATCGTTTGCAATTACAATTGTTTGCAAAAAAGGATATAATTTGAATTATTTTGGAACTTGTACGTGAGCTGTCCATGCGAGTATATGATTTATTCATTTTTCAATTTTCTGTTGCTTAAAAGCTAGATGTCGTTATATTTATTATCTTGTCATCTTTATTACAATTAACTTCAACTTATACAGATACGATTACAATAAATACGATTATCAAGTCAACGATAGTATTATGCGTGTAAAATGTCGGGTGATCGTTACAAGACTTATTGCACGAAATCGAAAGTTAATTCATACTTAAAAATTTGTACACGGCCCAAACAAAATGTGATTAATTCGTAGTCGTATAACAACGTATAGACAACCAAGTCCAGAAATTTTTTTTGTTAGCAGAATTGTTTCTGTGTTGAAATTGGCATAAACTCCAGCTATTAATTGTTGTATAATGCGGTTTTCTTAATTTTAATGCGGCAGCAACGGAACACTCTAAATTCTCCTTTTTTTATTTATATTGTTATAATTTCTGGAAATTTCTTCTCAGTTTGCCGTTGCTTTTCAGAGTGGATCTAATGAACAAGCTGGTGATAGTGGAAGTTCATTTTGTCGGTAATGATAGCAGCTGGTTCGCGATCGGATTTTCCGACTACGGAGAACTGAAACCAGCTGATTACTGCGTTTTATGGTCCGACTGGCACCAACAAATTCACTTTCAAGTAAAATATTCGATGATATAAAATGTTAAATCGAATTACATTAAAAGATTGGTTTTATCCTTGTCAATAATCGGTAGGATTCGTGGGCGGATGTCGACGGGAAATTACATCTGGACACCCAGCAAGATTGCGATAGCTTCGCGTGGAGAAGACGCGGTAATATCACGAAGTTCACATTCTCTCGCAAATTCGACACTTGCGATGAGCATGATTACATCATTGAAGTGAGTATGATTTACGTATCTTTATACGTAACTTGAAAAACTTGCGAAACTTCAAAAGTCTATCGCCACCCTAGTGAAAATTTTTCTTATAATTTTTATACAAATTGGAACATTTTTCAGAAATACTCAGAAATATTCGGAAAGTTTACATCTTCTATCAGAATTTTTCATAAATGAATTCTGAAATATTCTCAGATTTTTCATCCTATAACTTTTTAAAAAATCTTTTCAAATTTTTTAGATTTTATAACATTTCATCAGAAATTTTATACTTACAAAAAAACTTAGAAATCTTACGATATTTCATAATTAACATATATGAAAAATTCTGAGAAAGAATATAGATTTTCTAAAAAGTGTTTCAATTCGTATAAAAAAAAGTGTGAGAAATGTTATAAAAGTATATAAAAATTCTGAAAAATTATGTAAAAAATTCTGAGAAAAATTTTCACCAGGATGGTATTTATAGTCGGTTCTTATTTCAAGTCCGTCTTAAGTAATGTTTTAAATCGCTAATGCAGCCCTCTGATTGGTTCGTGACACCTCAAAATAGAACTTAAGACGGTCTTGAATATAAGACTCGGGATAAGAGACTTGTAGTGTCTTTTTTTTTAACATGGCCGCAGACACTACCGCGTCTCCTGATCTGACTATAAATCCTGGCCTAAAAGAATCGTTAATTGAAGAAAGAATTGTTATTCGTAATCTGGATTTAATTTAAATTAACAATAATACTATATTGTGAATTTTAACTCATGCGCAACTATAGCGCTTGTCCTCTCACTTGTCCTATTGTTCTCTTGTTCCTATTGTTTGGAATAAAATATTCGTCTTTATAGAGAGGCACAACGCACCTAGTGTGGCTCCGCGGTCGTGGACCGCTGTCGTCCTTGGCCGGTCTCGAGATATCAGATGCGAAAGCATCGGGTATGTCTCGTACGGAGCTCCACAGGGTGTCCCATAAAAAGCCCAAGTTCCCCGCGAATGCCTGGCAGCTCGAGTTACTCGCTCATCGTGTTCAAGTGCCAAAGAAGGAGACCACCTATTGGTGCCGTGTGCAGAAGTTGCCGTCAGTATTAAGACAGAAGTGCGTATTAAGTATATGTAATAAATTGATAAGATGTCTATATACTAATGTCTTTTATATTCATCATTAATTCTATCTAGATTTTTTTATTAATGCTTTTACCAAAATTGGATCTTTTATTCGAAAAACTTAATAAATATAAATATATGAAGATATAAACAGAAAAATATTTACCGGTAGACATCATATCCTACAATTTGGTCCCGCTATCCAAGCGGGTAATGAACATCTCGTACATCACATGGAAATCTTTCATTGCGCCGGACCTGTGGATCTAGAAGTACCAATGTACGATGGACCTTGTGATGGAGCAGATAGACCCGAAAAGACGCAGGTGATTGTCTTCTTGTGAAATGATACATGCGCAGTAATACTAATTTTAAATCATTTAGATTTGCAAGAAGGTGTTGGCAGCATGGGCAATGGGTGCTGATGCGTTTATATATCCGGAAGAAGCTGGTTTAGCCATCGGCGGAGCTGATTTCAATCCGCATGTCATGTTGGAGGTACATTACAATAATCCCGAGCTGCACCAAGGCGCTATCGATTCTTCCGGAATTCGATTTATTCTCACTAAAACACTCAGGAAATACGACGCCGGTGTTATTGAGCTCGGCCTCGAGTATACCGATAAGATGGCCATACCTCCGCAACAGGTGAAAAAACTGATTGATTGTAATTTTTGAGAAACTCATGCTAATAACATAGTAATAAAATAGTTAAATCTACACAACAAAGTTCGTATTACAATTTTACACTTATACAAATATTCTATACATAAAAAATTACTTAAGTAAATGCATACTTTTTATAATATTTCACACATACACAAAGTTCTTAATTAAAGTCTCCAATTAAATTTATTCAAAACTCATTCATTTATCTTTGATGTATGTCTACAATTTTGTAAATTTCTTTTTAAAAAAGAGATGGAACAGGAAATTTAATAAAATCAAGTGTTATTTAGGAAGCCTTTATGCTATCCGGTCACTGTATAGCGGAGTGCACCGGAGTCGGATTGCCCCAAAGTGGCATTCGCGTTTTCGGCTCTCAACTGCATACTCATTTAACGGGTACCAAAGTCATCACTCGTCATATAAGGAACGGCGAAGAATTGCCATCGATGAACTACGATAATCATTACTCCACACATTTCCAGGAAATCAGATTGTTGCCAAAACCGGTGGTTATCTTGCCTGTAAGAAAATTAACTAAAGTAAACACGAATATAGAAATAAAATAGATAATAAATTTATTATTATCGAACATCAAACATTAAAGATAATAATAATAACAAATAACTGACAATGAGAATCTTATTAAAAATGAAATAATTCACAGGGGGATTCTCTGATTACTACATGTACTTACAACACTATGAAAAGAGATAACGTGACTCTCGGTGGCTTTGCTATATCCGATGAGATGTGCGTTAATTATATTCATTACTATCCCAACGCGCAATTAGAGGTAAACTAAATTTATTAGTAAAAAGAACTTAGTAAAGAAATATTAAAGTGAGTAAATTCACTCGTTCACATGGATTCTTTAGAACAAAATATTCGTATAATTAGTTGCGACATGAAATTCCATGTTACAATTAGGTATGCAAGAGTGCCATAAGCGACGATGCACTAAGGACGTACTTCCGTTATATGCGAGAATGGGAAAGTCAAGGGACCAGTACGGAACAGGGTATTTCGGCGAATTATAAGAGCATTGAATGGACCAAGGTCCGCGTGGAAGCTCTTCATGATCTTTACGAAGCTGCGCCTCTAGGTTCGATCAATAGTTAAAAATCACGTGTATCTTTTAGATTTTACTTATTTTGATTAACAACTTCATCAATTCTTTTATTTTAGCAATTTTGTTTCTAATTTTAATTAAATATAACAATGTAAAAAGTATTTTTAACTATTTTTCAATGTATTATTTTTATTACATTTGTATATTTTTCTACAATAAGCTTCAATTCGTTCATAGTATAACTCTCTCTACTTCCATTCTCTTCTGATCAACTCTTAATTGATTCATCAGGGATGCAGTGTAACAGTTCCGATGGTTCCCGATTACCTGGCCTGTGGGATAATATTGCGGCAACACCTGTCAGGTTACCTTTGTCACCTCCAACCAGAGATTGTCTGGGGACTTCAATCCAGCAAGAGATTTCGGTTCAGATGTAATAACGACTAAGTTAAAAATTTAAGTTATTCTATCATTCTGTTATGTGAAACAGACAAGTAATTATAATATTAATCCAGCATATCAAATTTAGCGTTACCTGTTGCTTTTTCGAAATCTTCTCCAAACTCGCAATGTTTACTCTCACAAATTTCGTAGTGCCTCCTTTGATAAAATATTTATTAGATGTTTATAACAGGATTCCATAAAACTGAAACTTGATCGACAGTATTCCATCAAGACAAGATGTAAAAAAAATCCAAAGAATTGATCGATATAAAAGTTTATAAACCTTCAGTATATTTATCCAATTTAAGTGTTTGTTCACTTTTTGGCAGTACAGTACGCATTTCGCTGCGAACAAGCTAGATCAAATCAACAAATAGTTGTGACGATAATTGTTTCATA
>NW_017305071.1:500305-505787 GCF_001594115.1 Trachymyrmex septentrionalis
GATGTAAAATAATAATATTAATAATAACACAAATAATAATCGATGAAACGTTTTTACACTTCGTATCAATGTACAAAAAAAGGCGAACGTTCCTTAAGAAACGACGATATCAAAATTAATCTTAGTCTATGCGGTATTTCTTTTTACGGTATAATACATACACGGGGCAAAGGGGGGATAATACACGCATACAAACAAACAAGCACAAACACGCACGCGGTTGCCTTCATACGCACGAGATACAATAGTTGCCTTTGATCGAGCCTAAACAATTTAATACTTCTTACATGTCTTCGTTTTTATCAAACACTCTCTCATCAGACTTGGTTCTTTTCTATATTTTCTTTCACTTTTATATAATTTGCAAACTTTGTAGACGGCCTGGCATAATACGTAAGACACTCTATACCGAGTTCCGTCATTGTATCGCCAAACTCGCGTGTTTGTGTTTTGTCTCTCGTTAACTATAATATATTTCTTCTATTACATATAGAGCGTTCCAAAAACATTAATTGGCAGTATTTTGTAAAAAATAAGAAAGAAAAAGTTCCAAGATATATAAATCTTCTTCTCACAAATATTCTCTTCGAAAAGCTTAATTCTGAAAATTAAGAAAAAACATTTTTTAATTCATTAATTTAAATTCCTTTTCTGCATTTTTCATTTTTTTGATAAAAAAAATTATATTTTTTTCATAAATTACAATTTTCGGGACACTCTATACACGTGGAAACGTAGCTTTCTCTTTGGCGTCTATTAAGCTGCATTTAGACGATAATATAAAAAGAGGAATTCATGTTAATCAAAATTACTGTCGAAAAATACCATTTTAACGGGATAAGGAGGGCTTTTTTTGCAGTCGTATGTCTTTTTGAGCCAAAACTCTAAGCTTCCTTGCACGAAGATTCGATCTATTGGATTCAATTCTTCGTAGAGAACTCGAGCAAATGGAATGGACGATTATTACATTAAATATGTATAACAAATTTTGCACATTATGAGGAACATCGTTCCCTAAAAAATTCCGCAGAATCTCCAAGAAAAAAACAAATCCTCTCTCTTCCTCTTTCTCTCCTTTTTCATCTTTCTCATTCTGCTAAATGTTTTGCGAAATGTATGCTATTGTATGAGTACACAAGAATATGGTATCCATATTAGGGCGACAGGTTGCTTCCTGCAACGGATATACAAAAGGGCTCGTATAAAAAGATTTAGATTCTCTGTTAGGAACACACGTCACGTGAAAAAGTACTTATTTTCTAGAGCACTGATGCGTCAAATTGCATATCCAGTACACAAATTTCAGGCTTAAAAACTTTAATCTCAGACTTTATACAAAATTTATTATTTTTAGATTTCTCCTTTAAAAAACTCTCACTCTTTAACGATTTTCTCTCTTCTTTTCTTTACAAATTTTCAGAATACTTTTAATATACAAATGTAATATAACATTTTTACCAATTTGCTTTGACTTATCTAATCCTCTCTTTGGCCAATTTCTCACCTGAAATTTCTGCACCATCACGCTCGTCTTCATCTCAAAAATCTCATCTCAGGAAAGATCATCAATTTGATTGCGAGCGAGCGCAACATTGTCACGCTCAGACAATATGAAGTAGAAAATATATTATGAACCTCAAAAGTAAAAAGATATATATGTATATATATATATATTATTGTTAATATTACGCTTTATATACGTTCTATAAGAGCAGCTCGGCTACATTACTTTGCACGCGTATGGAGTATAGGAGTTTCATCCTCGTATGGAGGGTTTCATCAAAGCCACTCTATTTGCTTTAATACGTTTCCTCTACCTCAGAATCACGAATAAAGATACGTCATGCTAACGTCTATAAAAAAGATCAACAATGCGAATAGATTATTGTGCTAGTACAATACAAAAGACATCTGACAGGTGTTTGAAGGACGGAAAGTGATTATTTTAATTTAATCAAGTATATTAACAAAAAAATAATAATAATAATTCAGTCATTTTGTTGAAATTTGTTAAAAAAAATCTTATAATACATTAATTATTTAATACAAATGAAGTTTTAACGCAAATGAAAAATATTTAACTTTTATGTAGAACATTATAAACCCTTATTTGACAATATAATTATTCGTTACGTACAATATATATAAATGCTATATAGCATGAACCATAATATATTACAGCATTTATATATATTACACAATAAAAGCAAAAACGTTTAAATTCAATAAATTGATTGTAAGATTAAGTATAACAATACCGATGAGTTATCGGGCTGTTCTTCAGACACCATCATACATCGTTTTTTCGGTGTTTGCTTCATCAGGAAGAAAGTGATCGCGTTATCGTTTTCAAATCAAACAGCAACTTTAATCGCGTTTAGGGGACTTTGTCGACTAGAGAGATTGATTGTTCTGTTGTTGCATGTGTAACTGCAAGAAGCAGTAGAGAATGCCAGCTTGTGCCATCACGTCGACGGTACCGGCAGCGAGAGGATCGCGGCTTTTAGCGTCGCTGCGTGAGTTACTGGTGCCAGGACGCAGTAATGTGGGCCCGAACACTGTAGCCAGATTGTGCAGTGACATTTTGTTCTGTGTCTCGTGCTTATTCACACGTGCCAAGTGTGCCAACAAGAAGTCGATCACCGCTTTATTAACGGCAGGTAAGCCCTCATAAACGCGACGCAGAGCGGCACCCCGTGACAAATCGCCCGTTTGAAAGGCCTCCAGGAATGCCGGATAAAGGGCATCGGTAAACAGCGCCTCCGGCATTTCACGCAGATACAGTTTTAATACTCCTGTTACCGAATGTACGTCCACCTAGATACACATTCGCATACAAAAATATCAACAATAAGAGACCATTCTGTTGCCTAACTACGAATATGAAAAATACAAGAAATACAAATATACCTCTTTAAGTAGCTGCTCTGCTTCGTACGAATTACTTTCGAATGACTTGCGTAGCCTTGCCACATCGGACGCCGAGCCAGAAACACGATACAAACCTACCTCGCCAACACCGCGTCTTTCCACTTCTCGCACGCATGCCGTTATTATGAAAGGCACATCGCGTTTCTCTCGCCTATAAAATTGCGAGAGTATAATAATTATTAACAAGTCTAATTAAAAAATACATCTTGAAATTTATTTCATAAATAAATTGAGAGATTCAGAGAAACTTTTTACTTAAAAAGAAATAAGAGATTTTCTATTTATTTCAATTACGGATTTTTTATTATTTGAATATTTAGTCAATTTCTCCTAACCAAAAATTCAATGAGAAAGAAAAAAGATCAATCGACTTTTTAATTTTCTCTTTCGACTTGAATGAAATCGCACGTACTTGCAAACTTGTTGGATTTTGGCGCCAAATAAGCCCTGTGGCTTGGCCGATGGCACTCGCCTCAGAGTGACCTCGCTGGGAACGAAACGTAATGCTACGTCCAATGTCGCAGGTCCCAAGTTTAGCGACCTCTCCACCTGATCAGATTGGAGCCAAGATCTACTCAACCGCTGAATGCACTTGCCTCGCAATACCGAGCGTGTACCGCATTCCTCGTACAATAAAATCCTAACGTTCTGGCTTCCCTCCAACTCTACTACAAAAGTCTCGCCTGTGTGAAAGAAAGGTAATTTTAATTTAATTAAAGTAAAAAAATTTGATTAAAATAGAAAACTTTAATATATGATCAAAATATTAAAAAATTTAATTTTAAGCACAATTTTATTTATGTTTAATAAGATATAAATTGGTATCAAATAGATATTATACATTAATATCAAGAATTTATAAAACAGAAGATTTCTCACCCCAAATCGGAGCTTGACCTCTGGCGATGCGACTTCGCGCTCTTTTGAAGTAGTGTCCATAACTATCAACTTCTACAATGATATAGAGATCACCTATTCTGTCCAAGCCTGGTGGAGTCAAACCGAGCAGGGTCAAATGAAGATCGCCCAGCAGCAAACTCTCATCGCGTCCTGATCTCAACAAATAGCTACCCATATCAGTCTGCAAATACGTTCGACAGGCAGTGACCCAAGCTTGCAGTTCATACATCGACAATGGCAGCTGCCCTGGAGGTTGTCCACCCTATAAAGTATCAGTAATATAAATTTTTCAATCAAATACAATTCAATAGCATAGCAAACTGTAATATATATTTGTAATATAGGAAATATATTGATTAATCATATCTTTAATTGGTTGACTAATCTTAATGAGAGATATTAAATGACCTGTTGTAATGCCTCCACCGCCTCCACCCATTGAGAACGCTCAAACTCGCTGGACAGGAAGAAAGTGTATGAATTTTGTACTCGATTCTGCTGACTTTTGTGCGCCACGCGCAAGACTAAGTTCGGCGAAGCTAATACTAGCTGAGCTTCAAGTTCGGCGAGTTTTTTGCGATTTTTCTCCGAACCTCTGCCGCCCAGTCGGATTCGTTTCTCATCGTTTCGTTCTTCCCATAGAATTTGATCGCGTACTGTACATGCTTGCGATCTATTAAAATAATTTTAAAATTATTTATAATAAAATTAAATGTTTTTTTTATTACTATAACTTATTATATTGCTACTTATTTTGGTGACTAACGATTATCTATTATAATAACCGGTTTATTTTATAATGTATATTTTAAAATTGACATTGATGATTAATGTGATAGCATATTTTTTATAATACAATTGATAAAGCACTACTCATCATTAGTGATAGATAACACGGTACTTACCTTAAAGCTACCACATTAGCGGGGCTAGCTTCGCGTGGCTCTATGCCATCTTCCGTAACAGCAGCTTCTGCTACTGGCACGTACCACTTCAATTCGAACGTGAATTTATCTCTGCCAGAGGCTTTGTACTTCGCACAGGCGATCACGTCGTTAAAAAGAAAGAGGTGTCTCAACTTCCTGTGACCGTCTGAAAGCTCGACTACAAATGAATTTTTTACCAATCTTCGTTGAGCTCTATCGTGACTCTGTATAAGTAAAAAAAAACATCATATAGTATACATTACATACAGTACAAATTACAGTTACATAATGTTGTACAAAATACAAAATAATGTGTAGGATAATTTACACGAATCGTACCGGAAACATGGACTTCGTCTGAATGATATTAAACTCATCTAGAAAGTTTCTGGTCATAGCAAGAGCTTCTGACAGAGGTGCATGATCTGCATGGTTGACTGGTGTATGTTTGAGAAGATCCTGAACAAAAAAATTATCGCTATGAAATTCAAGATAAGATAAAAAGATTATAACGTAATGAAGTGTACTTCAAACACACACACACACACACACACACGCGCGCGCGCGCGCGCGCGCGCGCACACACACACACACACACACACACAGAGAGAGAGAGAGAGAGAGAGAGAGAGAGAGAGAGAGAGAGAGAGAGAGAGAGATCTGAAATTCGTAGTAGTTTATCACGATTTTATCGATTTAAAATCATATAGTCTATTGTATATATT
>NW_017305071.1:505887-514306 GCF_001594115.1 Trachymyrmex septentrionalis
TTCGTAGTAGTTATCACGATTTTATCGATTTAAAATCATATAGTCTATTGTATATATTGTTATATTATACATGCTGTAGCTGTGTGTGTGTGTGTGTGTGTGTGTGTTGTGTGACGAGTTACTTACATGTAAAACTAAAGCGTTCTTTTGCACTCGAGCAACTGGTTTATGTAACAAATCTTCTAGAGACAAACCCGGACCCTTCGGAAAACCCCTAAGTCTTATATCTCTAGTAATCTCTCCGAATTGAGTGGAATGGGCGGAGCATCGTCGCACGGTATCGGTCGCGCGAGCGTAATTGTGTAAAAATGCACCATATAATCCTATATTACTGGCCATAATCTGAAATCAATGAATGTAACGTTACGATTTTCCACAGCTTTCACTCGTCTTGTTTACACTAATTATATCTACCTTAAATTGTTCTCCTATTGTAGTCTTACTGTCCCACTTTTCCGTCTTCTTTCGAAGACTATCCAGAAACGTCTGATGCAGAGCATGCAGTTCCGGGATCTTGTAGAACATCGTGCCAAACTCTTCTTCCGAAATGACCGGTTGAGATGTCGTTAAAGTTGCCCTAATAGCTTTCATATACTGCAAAGGCAGGAAATCATTGTGAATAAATTCTTAACAAGAACTTAGAATGTCAAGTTACATACTTGTAACATCACAGTTAAGCATTCCACATATACAGCTTCGCTCTCCACTACCGAGTTCACGATACACTTGACCATCGACGTCCTATCATCCTCGCGCTCCTTGCTCTTTTCTTGTCGGCGCGGCGTTGTCGGGGTCGGTGATTCCAAGCTACCCTCGCTCAAACTTAGCGGTTCGGCGTCACTGCTGCCGGTTTCATTGTCCGTGCTGAGAGCTCGCAGCAAGATCGGAGGCGCCGGACTAGCACCCTCTTCATCTTCGCTGTCCATCGCCGCTCTATGTCTGAAGATAACGTACACAATTATACGTATTCCACATCTTAACCCGGGAGTACTCGCGTGTGAATTCAACTAATAAATGTTAACATTATAACTTAAAAAACAATGTAATTAAGACGCTCGTACTCCCATAGTTAATAGATCCAATGCGTCAAAATAAAACAAGATATGACAAACGACTTACTGTATAAAATAATCGATGTTGACATAATTACTCTGATTGCCCGGAGAATCTGGCAGCGAAGGTGGTCTTCGAGTTGCCGCTTTGCTATTGCCATTGTTACTGTTGACAGTGGGAACGCGCGCGTCAATGTAAACATATTCCCCAGTTTGGTCCAAGGCTACTGAATCGTAATAAGGCTCCTCCTCCGATGCCTCTGCATCGCCATCTTCGCCATCTTCGTTGATAGCCTTTTCTAAGTCTATTTAGCAAACAAATAATAATCATTATTTTTAAAATTTTATGAGTCATAAAATAATGTATAATATACATAAAATTGATGTAAAACTAATGACAATTGATTTTTATAAAAAACAAATTGAACTATTAACTTTAAATCGTATAAGATAATAAGATTAAAATTCATTTTACTTTTTGAAATTTTCTTTCTTTTAATGATTACATATAAATTATGCAACTCCAAAAGCTCAATAAAAACGTTTTATGTATGAAAGAGAGTACCTTTCTCATCCTCCTCCTTGAGAGATTCCTCATTTTTATCTTTCTTCGAACTTCCGGTAACTTCAATCACTGTAACATAATTACTTGGCACATCTGGATCACTGTTTCTTCTAAGTTCAGGCACTTTCTCGGGACTCCTTGGTATTTCGCTCTTGGGTCGCTTGCCAGCTGTGCTGAGAGTCGAGCTCAGTTCGGACACGCACTTGTCTTGAAATTTGCTGATGTCTTCCCGTTCCGTCAAAATAGAAGCGGACAGTCCGACGTTCTGAGAACTCGGTGAATTCGGAGAGTCCGCTAAGCTGTTCTCCGATATTTGAGAATCCTGTTGAGACTGCGTTTCTATCGCCGCTTCCTGTTTAATTTCAGACGTATTCGTATTCACGCTGGTATTGTTAGCCAGCTGTTTGTGTCGCTCGACATCAGCCAGCAATCTTTCTAAATATTCCACATAAAATTCTTCCTTTTCGAGCTCTTCTCTCAAAGCTGTCACCTATATATACAAAAAAAAAAATATCGCGTGCTTTGATATATTCGAAAGATTTCTATAATTTTATAGAAAATAAATCCCGCATGTTTTTAATTTAATTATTTTACATTTTTAAATTATTTCTTATAAAAAAATATTTTATTCTATTTTAAACACTTTAATAATTAAAAAAAGAATTGTTATGTAATTATATCATTTCCTGTTACTTTTTAAATATATAATAAGCCACACTATCTTTTTAATAATATTTAAACAAAAATCAGTTAATACATAATTTTATGAATTTTTAAGATAATCTAATGTAATAACTATAATCAATTTTTTTTCGGTGTTCCGATAATACAACAGAGATAACTCCGTAATGATTCACAGTTGTAAGCAGGAAGTCAATGTTTACTATTCTTTCTTCTTTCGCTTATTCGTTTACGATCTCATTTTAAATGTTAAAAAGGAATGATAATAATTGACACTCGTAATGTAACAAGTGCTCTGTCATTGACAGATTTCAGACAATTAATTCGATGAGTCATCAAGTCATGTGAACACGGTGTTAATTGAATTACACATGACTAAGTTTCTATTAAGCGAAGAAATTAAATTCTCCTTGTGCTGTACTTCCTCCTCCATACTTATCAGCGTTTCAAATGTTTCTTCAGAAAATTTTTCGCTATCTACTTGAATTATGTACACACGCATAAATTCTGATCTGACTAATAAATACTTGGTAAACATTGCAACACTTCACTACAGTCATAACCCAGTCGTTACGCAAGGTTGCATCCTCAATCTCAGACTCTATGATAATCCACCTGTATTACTACTTTAAAATATTCATTTCCCGTTCTCCCAGGAACTTGATTAAAGACTGATAAAATAAAAACTCGGCCACTCTGGTCTACATGAATCATCGGACCCCTCCAGGATGTCAATTAAACGAAATAAAACCTCTTTTGCGACACGTACACAGGCATACACAGTAGATCGCTCACACGTGACTAATAAACGCTTGGCGAATACATTACGACACTATCACCAGCCATGCGACGGACAGGTTTCACCCTTATTTCATGCATCCTTATTCTTCCACTCAATAATTATTTGTCAAAGCACATCTGCAAAGCACATGTGGCAAAACTCGTCGATAAAAATTAACAACTTCGATCAATCGTCGACGCAATAAGTTTCCGCACTACGGCGTAGGGGAGAATCATCGCGCTCAGGCTTACCTTCTGTTTGTGTTTGACCAGGTTCGCTCTGACATCCTCCTCCCAGGCGGCCGGCAAGGCGCTGTCTGGGAATCGCTGCACCCAGACACGCTGGAAGTCCCCAAACACGCTCATGCCTCCGGACGCGGGTGCGCGTGGGGTCGACGGCACTCCTCGTCGGCGAGTCCACCTCAGGATCCCACGATCCCACCGTCCACTCCTCACCGCGCCGTCGTGCGCATCGCACGGGGGCGCGGCACCGTCACCACCAGTACCGTCGTCGACGTCGACGGCGACGACGACAACGACGACGACGACGATGTCAAATTTCTCGCTCTATTTCTCTCTCTCTCTCTCTCTCTCTCTCTCTCTCCTCGTTCGCCGCACTCACCGTAGCTGCCGCTTCCTGGCGCGGAGCCACGTATCCTCGACTCTATCGTGTCGGGCGGACAACGGCGTAACCAGCGTCGTCATACGACCGCTGTCATCTTGTCGACATCTCCTGCGTAGGTCACGTTCCGATCCCCGTCGCCCGCTATACGGCCCACCTTCTGTCCTCTTCCACCTCTCCCAGCATGCCGACGCCGCCACCGCTGTCGCTATACTGTGTTCGACGTAACTTCTCGCTCAATTATGTGCATTTTCTTTGTATATAATTTTATATTATTGCTATTAAAATAGTTGAAAATGATGAAAATTTACGAATATTACGCGGTAATTTTGACCACGTGACTTGTTTTGACGCTAAAAATGAACGTCGACATAAAAAAAGTACCTTTTAAAAATACTTTAAAAGATATCGTTACACGCGATGGAACATTCTACTTTCGCATTTAATTGGTATTGGTTTTTGCGAATACTTTATATTCTGCAATAATAAATAATGGTAATATAAACAATTAATGATATTAACAAAAGTAAGGATATATACAATACAAAGAAAAGGAAATTTTTCTTTATTACAGTTCTAAAAGGGATGAACTATTTTTATTTCATAGTAAAGACAAGTGAAAGAATATAGGAAAAGTTAAATGCCTTTTTGTTATGATATCGTTATGCGCATCTCTTTCTTGTGTCTAAACTTTCATAAATTTTTCGTATCCGCGTTCCTTCCATTTTGTGCCAGTTTGTGCTTTCCTTCCCGCTGTTCTCCGTCTGTGATTGGTTGACGGCAATGACGACATGTTAGCTTATTGCACACCGAACACGATGAGCGATGAACGATATCCAATGAAAGATTTGCTTTTTCTCATATAACAATGTAAAGCAAAACTCTCATTGGATATTATGTAAATTGTAAACCAGCCTTAAGTAATGTGACATAACCTATGTGCATAAGTGCGCAAATTTAGTGCTAATAAATCAAAAGGAAGGATTGAAGGTTTCATAAACTCTTTTCATCTAAAGGTAAATTATAAAAAAAACGCATAAATTTCAATTACGAGAAAAATGTACAATTTACAATTAATCTTATTTAAATTTGTGTATAAAAAAATTACATTATAAATTGATTTATCCTTCTGTTATGTATAATGTTATAATTGTAGTAATATGTTAATTACTTAATCTAACATATTAGAGGTTTTTTCTCTCTGCTCTTGTCAACTGTTTTTATATTCCTTTTTTTTACAGCGTGTGAACAATCTACAAATTTGAATTTGTATATAAGTGATAAAACACACAAAATGGCACAGGGAAAGCTTAAAGTGAAGACAAAGCTGCCGACATCAGTAAAGACGAAAGCCAATAAAGGCAAGGGCAAAAAGGGCCCTGCTGTCCAAAGACGTGGAAGTAAGTGATAATGAGAGGACAAGCTTTTCTGAATCAAATATAACAATATCATATAATATCTCCTTACTTCGAAATTGACACAACTTAAGAAATATGATTTTTTTTATTATTACTATGAATGAGTAGCAATAATTCTATTAATCATCAAAAATAAACTAACTCGACTTCATAAATTCGTGCACTAAATAAATACTTCATAATTCATAAATTACATTTGTGTTTTTATTTGATAGTAAATTTTCTATTAAATTTTCTCTTTTTGTGTAAAACTTAATTTTTTGAGTTGTGTTACTTTTGTAGTTAAGGGAATGATATTCTAATATTAAGATAAATAATATGTGAATTATTATTTTCTCAAAGATGCCCCTATTCAACCTAAGAAGGCAAAGTTGCAAGAAGCACAGAAATTGAAGAAGATGATCTCAAGAACTGTGAATACTGCGGCAGAAGATGAGATACGAGAGAAAGCTTTAAAGGGAAGGAAAACTCTCACAAAAAAGAATCCTTCTAATTCAAAAAAATAATGATATGTTAATTGTAATATTTGCATATATCAATAATGTATTGTGTGTATGTATATATGTTATATTTTTCTTAATTAAGCAATGTTGTTCTATTTGAAATTATCTATTGAAAAGGAATATGATTGAGTGAGATGTGAATTTTTTTCTGTTTATTGCACTCACATAACTGAAGTTTAACTTATATTTCAATAATACATTTATAAATTATTGACAAGTGAATTCGCCTATCCTATCGGTTTTATCTTTATTTCTATTAAAATAAATATTGTTTAATAATATTACCTAATTTACAAGAAAATATTATACAGGAGGCCCCTATGGCACTCTGCGCCTTCCATATTTGAAACAAGAATTTGACGTAATTTATACGTCGAAATGAAAGACTTATGTATTGTCATTTTATCACTCTTCTGTCCAAAATTGCTGGAATAATTTAAAGATGTATTAAGTGTCATATATTATCTCTTCTTGATGTTGTATATTCTCTAGATCACATTGTGTTAAGGCTGCTTTATGTATCGTAGCACCAGTTCTTTCAGTTCCCCGAGAAATTCTCCTGTTTGGAATAATTTTACGGGGAAGCGACCTGAAATTTAGCGGTTTAAAACAAATGCGAACGAAAGACGATTACTCGAAAAGATTAGGATAATTATTTTGAATTTCTTACTACTAATAAATGCCCGCTCTGTCGATTTTTACTAATTGCGGGAGTGGTACCAGTCCTAACTTCAATGACTCCCTCTTTACCACTGACTAGTTTGTGGGACACACTGGAACATGATATTACAAATATTAATAGAATTAGTACAAAAGCAGCAAACAAATTGATTAGTTGAATTAACTCGTAATCAAATTTATTATTAAATATAAAGGAATAAATATAATACATAAAAAATTGAAGAGTACTTACGATTCGGTATTGACGATCTTAACAATGTTCGGATTGTTAGTAATAGCAATCGCTTTCGTCAATGCTTCTATTAAATGTGGAACTTCTAAGATCAAGTCACCCTGTAAACAGTAATGCGTGGAAGTATTTGTTATATTTATTATCTTTTTATTAATTTTAATAAATCCCCAATTACTAACTCCCTTAATTAAATTACTCTTTATATTTAATTTAACTTATTTCAATTATAATTGCTAAATATCAAATTACTTTCTCATTAAATAATTGATTAATTAAAATATTTATTACTGCTTATATATATTGATATCATTTTACTATTAGCTTGAAATAATTCTCTGTATTTAGAGTTAAAAATATTAAGGTTTGAAATTCAAGTTATAAAAACCTTATCCTTTTTCAATTCAGGTGGTATCCTAACGATGAGTAAATTATCCGATTCCCTGGTGACAACCAACTCCTCGATAGCCTTATAAGGCAGGCGATGTTTGAGCTTGAACGTCTTAAGTGTGTCGAGAATGTATACGGCATTCTCGGTTAAAATAAGTACTCTCTCGCGTGGTTTATATCCGTGCCGATCGTATTTAATGACAGGAGTGGCGTACTAAAAATATTAATTTTAATTTATACTTCTATTTTATCGAATTCATTGTAAATATATGTAATACAAAAAGAAAAAGCGTTGCAATATTTTTTCAGTGATTTATGTTTACCTTTATGTTTTCTCCGGAAGTTAAAATGTTGTTGATAAAGCTCTGTCGCAGTGCCTTGTACTCCTCACCAAGACGATCGGTTACAAATCTCGGACCTACACTCTTCGAATAAGATTTCTTCTTATTTTTGAATAGAGACTCCGCGAGAATCTTCAACTCGAAGTGTTCCTTATCTTCCTTATTTAATGCCATTCGATAACAACGAGCTTTCCATCGCCTGTGCATTACATGCAAATGCTCTGATGCCTGCATCATGTGAATGTTATTATCGTATCACATTAATTTAATTGTATAATTATACAGACATATTTTCTATTTCACTGAGAATTTTTATATAGATAAAGAATTTATATACAAATAGCTGAATTATTTCTTATTAATTCTTATTTTATACCTCTTGACAAGAATATGGGCATGGCGGCCAATATTTATTTAAGACACCCGGTGGCAATGTCTTCGAAAGTCTAATAAGCCATTGCGATTTCGCCAATTCGATAAATGCCTTATTAATTTCCGTAGGCGGTCCATCTCGCGTGATAAAGCCTTCAATAAATCTGTATCAATTTAGCATAGTAAATATATAAATATAACTTTTTAATATATGATCAAATATAGAATGTATAGACATATTTTGTTATTATAGAAAGAAAGAATAAGACTAAAGAAGAAATACCTGCGGATAGTGGCAACCGCTTGTTGCCGTTTTTTAGCTTTGCGTTTCGCGAGCCATCTGCGAATGTTTTTCTGGAACACGATCGTTGCTTCTCGCATCTCTAAATATTTCCTCCTCATTAATATAGCCTTCCATTTGCTCTGGATAATGGCGGCTATTTCGTGTTTCTTCATTTGAAACGCATCCTCCGTATCGAATAACGTTTTAGGAAAACGGATGAACAACTTTGTGCTGTAACGAATTTTAAGAATTTAATAATTAATGTATAATTTTTTTTAACAATTCATTGATTATTTCTAAAATTTAATTGTTCTCAATTTGCAAAACATATGAATTATGATGTATAGCATGCTTAAAGCGCGATAATTGCGCGGTCTTACTTTCCCATTCTGTACTCGTCACGCTCATAGCCGAGATGACACACGAGTGTTTGCACGCCTTCCTTTGCCGGGCCGTAGTAATTCGGCCAAGTTTCCGAACAGAGACACTTGTAACGCTGCAA
>NW_017305071.1:514708-521390 GCF_001594115.1 Trachymyrmex septentrionalis
TACAAATAGATTCTTTCTTATTTTTTTTCCTATGAAAAAATTAAATGTTTACCTTTGTAATGGAATTCGTAGTATGCGACATAACTTCACGTAAATCTCGAAATAGTAAATCATTGTTTTTCTCGAGAAATCCGCGAACGTTGTACGTAACATCGCCAGCGTAATGCACTAATCTGAATTCCTAAAATGTCAATATTATTCTTATTTTCTCAATTTTTTTTCTTATTCTTATTCTTATATTCTTAATTTCGTGTGAGTTTCACAAATAATTATAAATAATAATAACTACAATAAATATAATGCAAGTTAGTTAACAGATATATTTATATATATAATTGAATAAAATTAATTTAACAAAAACAAAATAACTGAAATAATTAAATAAATAATTTAATTCTTTCTACAATATTTCGAAATATTACTATTCATGATTCAGTTTAATATTTTATGTATGGTATAGAATTCTTACGTCTCGTCCCATAATCTTTTGCGTTTGTTTGTCAGCTTTCTGATGGCTGATGTAATGAGGATGGTTGCTCAGATTTACGTTCAATTTCTCCAGGAAGCTCATGTCCGTTGTGTCTCCAGGTCGCAAACATTCTTCGTCCATTAACGATATTATTCCTATCAGATTAAATATTTAATTAATAATGTACATATGATTGCAAATGTGGATTAGAATTTTATAAAAATTTTACCTTTATACTTCTCTTCAATTAGGTCGCAGATAATCTTGTTATTAAAATAATCTATATTCTCCCAGGTTATTCCTTCGCGCAGGTATTCTTCCTGTTCTGACTTCAATGTCAGTTGGATAAACAGCTGTTGCAACTTCTCATTGCAAAAATTAATGCAGAACTGCTCGAAACTGTCGAAATAAAGAAAGAGAAAATTATCATTAATTAAATGTGATCGTCATGTTATATCATATGTATTGGTGATAATAAATTTTTGTTAAAAAATCCTATTCATCAAATCAAAACATCAATTTAAGATATAGAATATAAAAAGTATTTAAAATAATAAAATTATAAAAAAAAAAACTTTAGAAAAGAATGAATTTTTCTGAAACTATTATTTATGACACTCGTAATATTTTCATAAAGTCTTCGAGCGTAAGTAATTGTTATTGTGTTATACGTTATACCTGTTCTTCTGAAAGATTTCAAAGCCGTAAATGTCCAAAATGCCCATGACCATTTTGCGTCGAGGATTGATCTGGGGCTGTAGAGACTTGTTGAGTCTAGTCACGAGCCAGGTGAATAATCTGTCGTATACGGCCTTCGCTAGTGCGTCTCTCGCATAAATAGCCAATTCCCTATTCAAGGGTGAAACCACCACGTCACCGTGAGCATCTATGGTACGATGAGTAAATGCCTTTGCCAGTCGCTTCACGTCACATCCTAGCAGCTATTCAATTAAGAAATGTGACATCCAGCAATTTGCAAGTAATACATTTATGTACATAACAAAATAATTAGAAAAAAAATAATGATAAACGTGAAATAATGATGAAAAAAACATAAAACATAAATAATTACAACAAAACATAAAAAATTAATAATTTTAATACTATAATATTTTCTAAATCTCGATAGCCAAAACAAGCGCGATTCTTCATCAACGATTTTAATAAAAATTATTAGATTTTGGAAATAATTACCATAGCGATGGCATCGACAGATCCAGGTTTCAGAATAGTTGCCACTCCATCCTCCTCCGAGAAACCCACATTACCCATGTGCAGCACCGACGCGACTATAGCAAACAAGTCGTTCTGCTCCTGCTGAGACATTTCCATAGTCTTCATCGCCCGGACGACTTCCTTGTACTGATTAGCATCGTCGATGGTATCCACTGTTCCTTTCGTCTGAGAGATCGATTAACAAAGAGATTGTAGAAAAACGAAAGAAGCGAAAGGATTTTAACTTAAAAAAATCAAATATGAGAACCGAATGGTGGACTCACCCCGTTACTCAAGTAGAAGAAAGTATCGAGATTTTTCTTTAAATGTAATTTTCTCAACGTGTCATCGTCCGCGCCTGCTAAAAGCTGATAAAAGATATGAAAATTTCGTTCGCCCACCGATTGATGGACCACTCGAGACTTCTCCAACAAATAGTTTAGGATATTTCCACCGACTGGGTCTCCCTAAAAATACAACGATTATTATTTGTCACAAAATTTTCGCGAAAATTTTCTTCAATTCCTTTTGATTCTACTTTTAGAAGAAATTCATTATTAGATTGACATTTCACCTGAAAATTGAACTGAACGTCCATGTACTTGCCGAAGCGCGATGAATTATCATTGCGATTGGTCTTCGCGTTACCGAAAGCTTCCAACACGGGATTGCTGCCAATCAATTTATTATTCACTTCTTCTACTTGTTTTTTATGACCGGTAGCAGACGCAATAAATTCCAAGATCTTCTTGGACGCCTCCGTTTTCCCGGATCCCGATTCGCCTTAAACGCAAATAAAAGACGTAAAAAAATATGGAAAATTAAACTTCATAAAAAATAACAGAAAGAAATTATACAAAACTCGATGTGAAAGGAATGAAAGTGCAAATTCTTACCCGAAATCAGAATGCATTGGTCGCGATTCTCTTTAGCTAGAGATTGATAGGCAGTGTCCGCAAGAGCGAAACTGCAAAAATGGATTTTTATAATTCACGGAAATACCAATATTACTTTTTATCTTACATAGAGTGTCCCGGATATGTCGTACTTTCTCTCGCAGACGTTTTTCTTGGCGAAAGTTGTACGAATTTATTCCGGAACACTGTATATAGCAAAACAAGATGGACGCTTACATGTGAGGAGGTGCCTCGAAGAAGTTTCTCCCGTGATAGTAAAGAATGGTCTCCGGGGTATAAATGGGAAGTTTCTTATAAGGATTCACTGACACCAGTACTTGGCCAATATACGTCTACGATAAAGATAAGAAATATTTCTCTCAAATCATTGACATCCTAAGTTTTTTAGAATAGTATTATAACTAAGAAATTATTATAGCATTATAACTAAGAAATCTACACTGAAAAAAAAACGTAGTAAATGTGATAAATCCTAAACTAAAATGCCACTCTTGTCGAGCCCTTTTGTTGATTTAATTAAAATATTTTTCTCGGTGTGCGTGATTTTACGTAAAAAGATAAGCTGAAAATATAAAATAAAATCTTTTTGTATAAGAAATTTCGAACTTTCAAAATTTATTCCTTATTAATTATAAACAATACATAAAACTAAATTAAAAATACGGATTAATTAATTAATTATGTTTTCGACTCACGTAAATTAGATTCTCCTTGAATCGTTTGCGCAGATTGTCGATGAAGGCGGATTCGCTGCGAAAGTCCTCCAGCAGAACGAAGTCCTGAACGCCAACTCTATCACGCTCGTGCAATCCTCGTTCCATGTTCCCAGGCAATTTCTGGTGCTTGAAGACTTCCGGTCCCGTACCAGGTTTTCTGAAAACACCCCCGGTGTCGACTGTCTCTGCGCTGCAAATATCCCAAAGAATGTGCGACTCTTAAACGCCTTTCAATACGTAATAAGCTTCCCTGTCACAATTTGCAACCCTATAAGTCTATTAATTTAGTTATAGGGTATATTAGTTAATCTGAGCAAGAATTTTCAGTTTAATAATTTAATAATAACAAAAAAAATAAAATTAAGTTTATAGAATAATAAAAAGTTAGGTACTTGAAAAACCATGCAAATATATTTATTGAACGTCACTTGTTATGAAAAATCTGATTGTTCGTCACTGACAAATTAAAATCATGAAATATAAAGAGACTTGATTTAAAGCGCTAATAAACTTCGTTTTCATTTATTTTCAAGTAACGTTAAAAATTTATTTAACAGGTAGCATGCATAAAGTCGTCGTTCTATTTGGCCTTGCGGCCTTGCAAATGATAAGAATTCAGATTAGATATCGAAGTCAGTAACGCTTGGAAACAATAGAGCAAGTAGTAATAGATCGATCAGCAAATATTTCTATATGCACCGAATATATGCAGATAAAGAGACAGAATTACAAGAAGAAAAATCGAGAAAATAAAAATCTCATACATATAGTCGATAATATAAGTCGTTATACGACAGCGAAAAGTCATAACGTTTCTACCTTATGCTAATCCTGCTAGTGTAATTCCGATACACAACAATATTAAAATTTGATATTTCAAATTTAACAAATTTATTCGAAGAGACATCCCCTTTGTGTGGAAAATTAAAATAATTAATTTTGTGATTTTATTTTTTTAACATCAACGGAGAAACTTCGTGTACTCACCCCATGTTTTCGAGATCCTGTTGGCACTTTTTTTTACACCTACAATATCCATAGGGAAAGAAACATGAAATTAATTATATTATTTTTGTTTCTGTATTGTTAATCGCGATCGCAGATTTCGATTTAAGTCTAGGCCTTGCTACTTGATTAGAATAAATGCAAATTTGTCAGATAAGATAATACGAATTCTTTGATTCACGACATCTGATTGCAGGATACAACTGGAAGAGATTAGATAATTGGAAAAGTGTGATTCCAAATCAGTGTATAAAAATTTTGTTTAATCGATTAAATCATCTTATCGTATGAAAACTTAGATAGACGTTGAAACAATTTATTTATAAGAAAGGCTACTGTTAAAAAAATTTTATCATATTTCCCGAGTGTTGTGTTATTGCTTGAAGAACTTATACATGTACGAAAACAATTAATATAATCATTTAGAAGATAACAAAGGATAATAAAAGACTATGACAAGGGTTACTCTAGAAATATAGTAAGCAAACATTTTCGCGTGATTTTCAATGCTGAAGCGATCCACGTGTCACTCTCTTTAATATCTCATTGCATCGACAAACCATGAAGCTCTTTTCTTTGAAGCGATCTTCAGAAAACTAATTAAATTTATGTTTGATAAAAGAAAAATAGGCGCTTAAGATAATTTCGGAAAATTTTGTCAGTATTGTATCTGTCTTGTGAACTTCCTCCAATTTTGCAGAACACACCTCAATTTTTTTCAATAATAAGCACTCCATATACAATATACTAGTATATAACGCAGTTAGATTATTTATAATAAATCTTTTGCATTGTAGGAATTTTACATCTGTAATTTACTTTTCCTTTTTTTTTTTCATGCGCATAACAAAATTTTTCTACAACGACACGTGAATCGGTCGCGCAATGTAAGATCTAGCTAGTGAAAGATCACGAATCGGGTAGAAGACAGTCTGTCGAACAGACAGTCATCGAATTCGACAATGTTTAATGTAAACACACAATCACAAGAAAGTTGATGTTATTTCGATGTTTAGTTCGACGTGTCTTGATTCACATGACATACACGGCGGCGAAGAGAATCGCGCGTTTACTGCTTCGAGGTGTCAACTGAGGAGAAACCGAAGAACAGAGGAACCATCTTACGACTACTGCTCAAGAATGACCTGACGGTGACCACCACCTTCCGTCTATCGCCCATCGGCGACGTCGTTTCCCTCTCCCGCTGTTCTCTCGTTATCCGTGCACGACTGATAGCGGAACGAAACAGTGCTTAATAGCAAAATGTATCGAGAGGATAAAACCGGCGTAAGAATAGCTCTTGTCGAGCAACAAGTACACGCATAAATAACCGGCTTGCCTCGTATCTTGCACCAACAACTTTATCAAGAATAAAAAAAAATTTCGTACCAAGTGATTTTCTATAAGCAGCGATTTTCAAATACCAATATTAAAGATTTTCAGAAAAATAATTATGTATCATTATACTTTATCTGTCGTTTAATTAGCATTTCGTTTATTTAAAAAAAAAAAAAAAAAAAAAATACGATGGCTACGTTTAAAAAAAAAGTAACTTTGCAACTGTTATAAATTATTTTAATATAATTTAAGATCTTACTCTTAGTTCCTCACTGGATCTAAATTATATAAATCGATCATATATTAAAGAATCTTACAGCAGTTGCAAATTGTTTTTTTTCTGCTGAATATAGCTAAATGTAATCATAGAAATATAATTTCCGCAAATCCTCGCTGTATTAAGTCAAAGTATAACAAATAAATTAATTATTGTTACATTAAATTTCTATTGTAATGAATAATTTTGTCGCATTGATCAAGATGGACTTTACGAGTACATTGAAATTCGTAATAATTATTAAAATTAGAAATACAAGAAAGATTATTATTCTTTAAGTCATGCAACACATAAATCAAGTTTTAGAGATTGTTTCGCCATGTAAAATGCCGAAATGCAATTGTAGATTAACCGGTGCAAAACTGATGTTAATCGATGACAGAACGCTGATAAGCTCCACAATAAAGTCCCGCATATCTAATCTAATCTAATCTCGAATTATTCTTTCTAGACACGTACATACAACAAATTCCTGCAGAAACTAATAAAAATATTCGTGACTTTTCGCAATACTGTCGATACTATCGTTGTGTAAGATCCAATCGCATAACGTTCTCGGTATGCAATTTTTATCGCGATATGGGATTTACGTCGCATTATTGCGTTAATCGTCGCATTAATCTGTTGACTGAATCGATCGATTCTCAAAATGCGACGGCAAAGGACAAATGTCGAACATAACTTCACGCTTATAAATTTAGTCAATTGTTATTATCAATTATAATACATAGATATTATGAGCGGA
>NW_017305071.1:521490-545711 GCF_001594115.1 Trachymyrmex septentrionalis
GTTTATTAGTCAATTGTTATTATCAATTATAATACATAGATATTATGAGCGGAGCTAATAATCACCTTAACCGTTTAATAATTTATCATCTTGATCATTTACTTATCATCTTGATCATTTACTTATCAGCTTTGATCTTTTAATTATGTATTTAGATACGATCTAAACACGATGTGAAATATTAATTCCTTCAGTAAAGGATGCTAAGGAACGTACGATCGATACTCGCAAACAAAGAGAAGACTAAGTTGGGGAAAGAGAGGAAGAGAAAGGGAGAAAGCGCGTTGTGTTATTATTGACTCTGAAGATTGACAATTAAACGACGTTTATCTCCGCAAACCAGTTTGTCTTTCATGGAAGCGAGGAATCGATATGACTCATTGATACTCCGGTCATGAACCTCCGTTCGGTAAGCAATTTTTTTTTCTTTGCCTTGACGGATATAGAAGAGAGTATCGCAAATGCAGGTCGCGACGTATCGACATGCATATGGTGTCGTTACGGTGAAGGAAATTATCAATCGCGGCTCGCACAAAGAGAACCGTTGTCGCGACTCGCTGCTATCGAAAATATTGCGTCCGTAAACTGCCGAGGGCAGACAGAAAACCAGTCACGTACGTACTGTAAGCTGCTTCGATTTTATAATTTTTTTTTTTTCCCCTTCGTACGAGATGAGTCACGCGAAAGAGACGGGCGAGACACGTTTAAACCGTGTCTATCATCGTACGTTGAAAAATCAGTCCAGATAAGAGTGCGATTTACGTGCGGCTTGTCGCAATTTTTTGTAACTTCTGCGAGACAAAATGTAATCCCTAAATTCTTTTGAAGCGGAATCTCACTCTAAAAGACGAAAATTAAGCTAGTCTTAAAAAAAAAAAAAGAGTGACTTAATTTTCAAGTCTAAGAGTAAGATGTCACTCTTTAGAGTAATAATTCACTCTAAAAGTTTTGGAGAGTACGAATCGTACGATCTAAAAGGAAAAAATAGATTTGTCCTTTCGGTGACAAATCGATTGGCCAGTCTACAATGAGGTTTCTCCTCGGCGATAAGGTTGTCCACCGGAAATTTCCAATTGGCGTGATGTTCTTTATTTGATTAACCCGAGGATGGGATCGATCGCGCGCGTTTCTGCGCCGCGCTAATATACGATCGCACGAAACGGAAAGTCGTCCCGCTGCATTTTTCTGCACCCGGCTCTACACGGCCGAATCGGGGACGCTGACGTAACGCGCGATGAGTCAAGGGGAAAAAGGGGGCCCTTGGGAACCAGTCAGGGAACACCTAGTGAATAAAAAAAAAATCGTCGAGACATCTTAACGGGAGGTCGGTCCCGCGCGAAAATACGCGTGATATATATACGGTAAGAATATGTTGCGTTGAAAAATTCCATCGAGGTCGACAGTGACGATGCTGAGGAACGCCAGGGCACGTGTTATATGGAACTGTTTGGAATGGATCCCCATCGATATTCCGTTTTCCTTAGAAAATAATAGAAATATAGGGAATAGTGGAACAATTTTGATCGAAACTCATTCCACCAGTGAGCTCTATGATATACTACAGGAATCTTGAAACGAGGACAAAAGTGAGCGAATTTACTAGAATGCTTATAATTTTATTAGTTAATATCTAATACGTTTTTTTTGTAAATTTGTCCTTTGTGAGCAATTTCCTTCTTCTTCAATCTTGTTTTGAGATACGCAATCAATCCTAGAGTGAACCTTTCCTATACGATATAAAAAAAACTACAATCCGATGAAGAAAAGAAAGGACAAATACTTGTCTTTCTAACTCTTCTACTTGTAATAGGTAAAACTTGTGGTTAACCAATCGGTGTTCCGTCGAAAACGCAGTAGGAAAGATTAAAGATTAAAGTAACACTGGACGAATATAATATTGTTTAACTTAAGTTTAACTAAGATAAATGAACAAATTTAAATGTGTCCTTGCCAGTAAGTTCTTCAGTATCACATACTATAAAGTAGTACAAGAACATGTTTGAATTCGTTCATTTACTTTAAATAAACTTGCGATGTTACATGCGTGTTACTTTCACCCTGGTTTGATCCCCTAGATTTATGCATCAGAGTGTCATTGTCTAGGAATTGGGACACCCGCACACCTTGATGACTCACTCCAGTGAGTTCCATATTACAGAGCTCACTGTTCCGACAATTCCATAATTTCTATTGTAAAGTCCTCCCGATCTATTTAGCAAACCCCTGCATTTTGAGGAGAGCGAATTAATTAACGGTACTTCTATAATTGCAAAACTTGAAATTTTTTTAATTTTGTTTCTTTTTTTTCTCACGAGTCGCTAAATTTTATCGAATTTAGGGAGACCATGCTACAATTGTAGTTGCAACGTTATCTGGATTGGGTAACCCTTTTATCTTTTTGTGTCTGCACGTGCACGTTCGTTTAGCCTGTCGAGGACGACGCAACCCATTTCCGGAAACCGGTTAGCCTTTTGTCGGCTGTTTCATTTCACGGAGGGAGAGACGGGTTTTCACTACATGGGACCATCGTTTTCTTGCGGATTTTACATTCGCGGGCTGAATAGCGAATGAGTGCGAGTTCATAAAATTATGATGAAGGACGTATGTTGTATTCTCTAACGTAGAATTTGCGAGACAACGAGCGACGTGAAATTTTTTTAGATTGCAAGGAAGGTTTATAAAAATAATGTATACTGAGAAAAAAATAGCCTAAATTTAAATAAATATTTATTTCAATACTGCTAACTAAACATTTACTTGCAATAAATAAATATTTACTGAATAAAAAGAAGTGATTGTTAAATCGAATTAATATTTTTTGTACCGAATAAATATTTATATGTTTAATCAATATTTAGTTTGTACTATTCAAATTACTATTTATTAAAATTTAGGATTTATATTTTTTGCTCAGTGTATAAAAACAAAGAGAGAGACTCTCCAAATAAAATAACTCATATAAGTCAACACTGGATGGAAATTGTAAAAGAATGTATTGATTAAGATTAAATATATATACTTTTTACACAATTTCCATCCAGTGTTGGCTTTCACAAACTTTTTTAATTGTGATGATTTGTTTCTAAGAATGTTTTATTTCTCAATTTCCGTTCATTTCTCGATTTAGCGAAGTCTACCCTTCATAATTCGTGAATTTTCATTACATTACATTGAATTAGATTTCGTAGGAAATTTTCCATTGTCAAAATCCATTCTACACGCTACAAACAATGCGACGTCGCTTTCTGCAGTTCACGATCGTTGTCGTCGATGGATAATAACGATTTCCGGGATACGCTTCGCTATCGCACGCAACGACGAAACCCGCATAGTAAAAGCGCTCTTCTCTTATTACGATAACAAAAATAGAGAGGCGCACATGCGCGTGTGCGTTCTGTGCGACATTTCCTGTCCGTGTCCCGTTCTTTTCCTCGGAGGTGCTGTCAGAAGTTTCACGCTGAGGCGATTTCGCGTCGAGCGCAGGTTGCGCTCAGCGGCGAAAATTTAAGCTGATGGCACACACATAAACGTAAGGCAGTAAGCAGAATTGGCCAATCACAGTAAGGCCAGTAGCGAATCCAATGTTACGATTTCCTTATTGTTTATATCTTACTGCTTTACGTTTTTGTACGAGTATGTGCCACGGACTTTATGAGACCCATAGCGAGAACTATTTTCAGCTTCAGCGTAAGCTGGTTCTTTACGACGAAGTTTGGCTCGCTTCGAAGAAGTTTTTCCACGAGAGACTGTGCCACGACTTACTTTATTATTCAAATGTTATTATAAACAAATCCTGAAGTAGTTGCGAGGTATAGAATAACTATAACGTCTCTTCAAACTGTTCAATACTTTCATGTCATTATAACTAACGTAACATATTAAAAATCATATTTCAAAGTAATATATTTATATCATTTGAATATTATTTCATAGAATTATTATTACAGCATAACGGACAAATATATGTGAATAAAAACATTATGTATAAACGAGATAAATGAGGCGATTTGTCACATTTAGAAACTCGTATTTAGAAAACGCTATTAATAATCGTCTTGTCTCTCTCTAGAAAAACCAACTTATTTTATTTTATCAAAAATAAAATGTTAAGCTTAAAATTCTTAAGTGTGCTTCACAATTCTTTCTCGATGTATTTAATTAAGGTTAAATTAATTATTTTTGTATTGTTATATGGAATGCCATCTACAAGATCATAATCAAACCTCGATTGATAAAAAATGTATCTAATTGTGATACTGATTGAACATCGGTGAAATAAGATATACAGTGATAAAGTAATGCAAATATCGTTATTACTCGCGCCTTATCAAACCCCTTGTTGACGACTAATGGATTAAATTGCGGAGGCGTGGAGATCTTACGTATTCCTCACCGAATCTTTCTTGAGAAACCGGTTCGGATTCGGATCGACCTTGAGTCTCGGTCATCTTCTCGGGCCTGAAGTTCAGGGCTTTCAAGGTGTTTGTTCGCGGTAGTAGTGAGCCTTAATAAGCTCTGCTTGCGGTCCAGACGCGACGAGAGAGAAAAATGAAAGATGAAAATGAGAGAGAGAGAGAGAGAGAGAGAGAGAGAGAGAGAGACAGAATATGCATGTTGTGTGTAATAATAAACCTACCGAGAAGCGAATCGCGGCACGGCGAAGGGCGAGAGGACAATAAAAAGAAGTCAGGCAACCCACAAGCACGGGTGAAAAGACCCGCGAGTCGATTTAACGGCGAACTTTAAGTAAGCGCCGATCTATTTTCGGTTCACGTCGCTCCTCCTTTGAATCCAACGCGTTAAAAGTCAGCCCTGCATCATCTAGGCTTGGGTGAATAGACTTTTATTCGGTTCATTGATCGGACAAAATTAACTATGCTTTGTTATTTTACGTTGTTTCTCTATTCGTTGCGATCGTCGCTATTTCACTGGATGATAGAGAGTAGGTCTTCTTGGATTGACATCTATCAATCCAATTGCGAAAAATTACTTTAGGTGCTCACACTGAGACGGTTGCTTTTCTCTACAAATCGATTGTCTACACTATCGATTGCCTACGTTACTTTTGCCGACAGTTCGTTTGCACAGAAAAATTATTGTCCACAGCTCAATTGCCTACGTGCATTTTTGCGCACAAATATAAAATTAAAGTTAAGTAAGAAAATAATTTATATTTTTAGGAAATCTATCATATGAACGGTGGGGCGTAGACAGTGTCCGTTTGGAATACTTTTTCAAAAAAATCTAACTCTAACCAACCCATTTTTTGGTGTGAGATGGCCCTCATTTCGCGTGGAAGGTTGTGAGCTGTAGGCAATAATACATATAGGCAATAATACATGTGGGCAATCGAGCTGTAGGCAATAATACTTGTAGGCAATAATACATGTAGGTAATAATACATGTAGACAAAAGTAACTAACCGTTTCTAAAATTTTTATTTGTGTGTAAAAGTGCGTGTAGATAATCGAACTGTAGGCAATAATTTTTGTGTGCAAACGAATTGTCGGCAAAAGTGATGTAGGCAAACAATATTGTAGGCAATCGGAATCTCCCCGCTCACTCTATAGAGAGAAATCTCACTCTTAAAGATTGAAAATTGAGTTCCTTTTTCCAAGACCGCGGCTCAATTTTCACAGAGTGCGATTCCATTCCACAAAATTTTTAGACAATGTCGTTACATCTTACTCTTGGAATAATAAAATTTTATACACTCTAACATTTCCTCGCAATTTACTCAACAATTTATTTCGCACGTGTGCACCGACATTCGATCCGCATCGTGTCGAAAGTGAAACAGTCGCGTTACGAGAACCTGCCGAATCGTTCTGTTTCTCGAGATCTACCGCGTGTCGAATACCGAAAAATCGTCGATCGGAATTGCTGACATGTAAATAATTTCGAAGAGTCACCGATCGACTCGCCGCTGTCATCGTCGTAATGCGATCCGATTTCGGGGCGGAAATCCAATCTGCGACGCTTACGACAGGTAACGTTTCTCTATAATCCGGATGGAAAAAGCGTCGATCTCTGGGTGAGAGCCTGGAACTCGTTCTGATTTAGACGATCGTGTAATACGACCGGATAACAAATTTTTCATGCGATTTCTGTCGTTATGTAACTTGCGCGCAACCCAATTTCCAATTGGGAAACTGCACTCACGAGACCGTAGATTCACCAACCGTGAAATGTCAGCGCGGATAAGTGTGATTATTACATGCGCGAATACAAAAATGTTGGGCGAACAAGGCAAGCAAAGGACATTTGAGAAAAGTTGAAAATTGTTTCTAGAAAGTATATGATTATTAACAATTCGTGGAGCGTGCATGTATGAGCGTAAAAAGTTTTCTTTATACACACTCCATTCTCATAATTTTAATTTTCCATACTGGAGTAATAATATAATGTCTATTATGTATATAGATACATTTATACATGGTATAAACTATTACGTTCATTACTACTAATTTTTATTGGAAATTTACTGGAATTTTATTGGAATGCTGAATAATTAATCGTGTCATTTACTATTGCAACTTTTACTTTGCGTCGTCAATTGTTACAACTGTATTATATTTTTGAAGAAAAAGGAGTTAATAGATTCAAATTTAATTTTTACGACTTTTCCCATTGTAATAACAGTCAGTCTAACGCTGAGTCGAGTCTCTAATTATCGCATAATTATTCAACTCATAAATATTCACTGGAATGGAGAACGAAGAAGGCAGCAACCAGAGTGGCTGGATTAAGACGTATCAGTTCTATCGTGATCAATCAGTCGCGGGAGAGACGCACAACTCTCGCTTCTTTTTCTTTCGCGTTCGCGACCACTCCGGTGTTCTCTTTCCATCAATGAGTTCTTGCGATCTCTCATGCCGCTAAATACGAACTTTCTGGGAAACAGACACGCTCGGGTCCTGCCCACGTTTCTTCAGTCTCGGTACAATTACTTGCGTGCCAGTTTTCGCGATGATACACGATGCACACGATCTCTAATAACATCGGCGATAACATTCTCGTTCATTAGTCTCGCATTGGTGCAATCGAGAGCGAAATTATTCTTCTCTCTACGTCTATTTCTTTCGTTTTAATTTTAATGTCGCAATTTTGACGAGTTCGCAGATATAATAACTCAGATGATACCCTTATCGTAGCACTTTCTAAGAGTGACCTCTTATTTATAGAAGCGAAAGCTCAAACCTTTGTAACATGCTTATTCGTGTTTTCTGCTTGAGTTTCTATTTCGATTGTATTTACAAATACAAGTGAAAGAATTAGTTAGATTTTATTCGTAGCTGTTTACCCATAATTATCCGTAATTGCTCTTACGACCGTTTCCATCCATTGTCAGGATTGTCACATTCTCATCTTAAAATTCTGTAACTTTTCCCTGATTTCCAGACAAAGTTTGATAATTCTCCCTGATTTCAATAATATTTTAAAATTTTTTGCATTTCTGATTTGAAAATCATTGAGGTTGAGAGATTGATTCATGTAGCGATGTAAATTACTATTAATATTGTTGATACTACTTGCATTTTTAATTGTATTAAATTAGTATTAAAAAACTGCATAGGTGTGATGTACAATACATATATTAAACTCTTTTAAAGCCAAGAATTTTAATTTTCTAGAAAATTTTGCAAAATTCCGACTTTTCCCTGATTTTTCTTGATCGTTTTCAATTTCTCTGATAATTCCCTAATTTCCAATTCTGTGCCAATTCTAACCATAATTTATAAGTGTCTACATTCTGTGGTATCTTTATTGAGATTCTTTCAGTTTTGAATAAAATATGAGGTCAGGTAAAGTTAATTATCCCGAGGCAGTCCCGTCAAACTGTCGAACGTACATTTGGTAATGCAAATGTGAAACAGCGAGACAGTGTTGAGTGGAGGCGAGAATAAAGTGGAGGCAGTTCCTCATCCGGCTCGGCTCTGTTTCTACAGAGAACATAACTCTACGCGCCCATATTTCATTCCCCCGTTCATTGTTATTCATAGACACGGCGTCATTTAAAATAGTTTAATCGTCACTTTCACAGCGAGCGGGGATCGGATTTCTGCCTTTGTCTTAAAAAGAAGGAAGGTCCGCTTTCTCCCGCTTCCTTTTCGAGCATCCTAACGAGTATACACGCATTGAATGAAATCCGATGATCCCACGAGCACGCGATGAGTACAATCCGATAGACAATAGATCAACTGAATTCTTGCTTTTGTTTCTATCTCTAACGAGTCGTCACTCTTCTCAGAAAGATAATTCCGACTATTATTCTAGACTATTATTTACGCAGAATCCCCTGTCAATTGCGAAGAGTTCTATGAGCTACTTATTGTTAACGGACGACATATAGACCTGCGTAAAATGCGGAAGATCATCGAATAAATTATTGTCATTGCGTAACAGTTACAAGCTGCAGCGTGATAATATGTATTAATTCAATGTTAAAAAAAAAAAATTATTTTTTAACGAGTTTAAAAGGAAACATTGTAAAAGTAAGTGTTAAGAAACTGACGCTATCAATCAACAGACGTCACGTCTTCAAAAGAAATCACGTTTAAAATAGATATTCTAGATGGTCAAATCTTGGGATTCTATAAATTTTATACCTGGGCCGGAACATGTTTGACAACTTTAAATTTGACAAAATATCTCGAGAATAATGCATTGAAAAAAAAGTTTTAAATAAAAGTTGTAGGATTTGAAGAAAATATATTTAGATTTTGAGTCGAAAGACTTATTAGTCTATTTGACCAATGCCTATTTCAAATGTCATCTTTCGATTGGTAACGTTAATTTTTCTTTTTATCACTTTTGCAATGTAGCACGTTCCCTTGTATGAATGTGTGAAATTTAACATCATTTTACAAATTATCATGAATTTGTGATCAATTAAGGGACGGACCAATTTTCCAAACTGGTCAAGGAAACTCTCTGTAAAAACAATTTTTATCTCTTCTTTCTGCGTAAAAAATAACGCTATAGGCAGACAATATTGAAGAATCGTATCCGACATAAATTATTCTTCGATAAATTCCAGTGATCATCGAGTTATACTTAAGATGTAATAACACGACGACGTAAAACTGGCCTTGGTTAGACCAATGACATCTTCATCAAAGTGTTTAAAAACCGTTAACCTTCGCTTAAAGCGGACAACGATTCAGTCGCTCCTCTCAAAACACTCTCTTAACTGTTTCACGATATACATGCTACTGTACTTTTCAAAACGTACTCACTTTAGCAGCCTTTTCAAAAAATATCTTACCACGAAACCTTCGATAAGCTTTCAATAAATTTTGACATCAATAATAAATATCGCAATTATGTCATAATATCATTTATTATTTTAATATTAAAATAAAAAATTATCTCAATGCTAAATTTTATCTAATTGTGAGACAGTTTAGTCTGTTTATTAAAAGACTTAACATGCGATCGTAACAAGAAACAGAATGGGTGCTTTTCTCCAGCATTCTTGATATTAGGTTAAGTAAAAAGTCATCGCGTTTTTTTAAAAGACATCTATCAGTAAAAACCGCAATTACTTTCTTACCAACAATATAAATATATCTTGATAGAGTAAAGTTTCAGCTTTAAAAATCTCTTTTTTAAATTATACGATACGACAATTTTTAATGGAGTTATGAGCAATTAAAGTCAAAATAATTCTTTTATTTAATCCGCGATAACTCAGTAATCAAAAGTCGTAGGAATATTAAAAAAAAACGATTTTGTAGGGAAAGTATCAAGCTTTCACGATAGGTAATCGAAAATTTTCTCAAATTCGTTTTGGACACGTTACAAATCCACAAAGTGAGAAGAAAATTTTTCGTCTTTTTCAGCTCGTAGTTTTTGGTATGTAAAAATTATCAAACTCATATAAACTTAAAAAATGTGATAAGCTTTTAAAAGAGATTTCAAGCTTTAAAATCCTTTTTTTTAATTTGAATTTCATTCATTATTGACGAAGATATTGTATATACAACTTTGAGCTAAAAAATACGCGATGACTTTTTACTCAACCTAATATAAATATACTTTGTACAACAAGCGATGTATCACGATAACAAACAGCACAAAGTATAATCAACTCGATCATTTGCTGGAAATGACTTTATACGAATTCACACGAATAATACGATTGCATTGCAGTGCATTCGAGATATATTCGTGACGTCGTAACATCTGCGACGATTTGTGTGTTCTTTCAATAAGAGTGAGTTGCGGTCGTGATTTTCTTCTCTCGTGACTCGCACCAGACGCCAATGATATAAATTGTAATTGATACATTCATTCGCGGGTCACGCGAAAACCCTTTGAAAAAGAGATTACGGAGCACTTTTAAATTCTTGAAAATCTTGCTCGATACTGAATGTTCCTTTACCATCGAATTTCTTCAACCTTTTTTTAATTTTATAAGTTGGAAATCTCTCTTAATCTTCAGAGCTGATGACGCCGGCGGGATCTATTGGGATCCACTCAATTACAAATCTTAGCGTCACTCAATTTTCTTTATATTACATCTACAAATTTGGATTATTCTTATTGAAATATACTTGGTATTCAATCTTTTTTTTATAAGAGTTATATCATCTTGATTCCTTAAAATTAATTAGTGCTTTTTAAGTGAATTAAATAAATCTCACAGACTCAGCAAAAATCAGTAATCGTATTACAGATTTTAGCTAGCAATCGTGTTAGCTCCAAAGAATTAAATAAACAATATATTACATGAATCTAGAAAACAATGCCTATTTCTTTTTACAATAATAATATAACAGAATAAAAATTAACGTAAGACAAATTAACTCTTTTTATTCATGTAAATTAATTAAATATTATTGAGATTAAAAATAGAACTGGTTATATAAATACATCAACTAAATAAGAGAAGCGCCAATTATAGTCAAGGTTAGATATTGGAATATATAATACATCTATATGTATTTTAAAGAAATTCATTAAAGATGTACGACTGCGTGTCGATTAATTAAATAATGTATAAAGTGTTTAACATAATAAATTATCGATTGCATGAGCTGCGTAAACGGAAAATGAAGATAAAAAGAAAAATAAAACGCGGGGACTTCCCCGCCCATGTTCGTCTTGCCCTGTTCCACGATTAAGCGTGTTCGGAAGAAACGTGAGTGCTCGTACTCACTTTCGTTCCGCGAGCTTCAAGTACTCTCGTTCTCGGGTTCAGTGGCGGCTCACAAGTCCAGACGGTCGGCGTGTTTATCCATCGTCGTCAGGTCACCATCAGAACGGGGGCGCACGGAATCGCGGTTCACGATTCGACGATTCGCAAGCCATAGAAGTCACGGTCTCTGGATGTTACAACGGGTTCGACGTACTCGCGGGAAAAACCGTCGTTGTCGTTGGATAACGGTGGTCCCACGGCGACCACAATACGCGTACTGTTTCAATGCACACGCCACGGTGTAACACACGAAACTGCCGGTCTGAAGGAGAGTTCTCCTCTTCGGTGCCCCGGTGGCATAAGGTGGCGGTGGTAGAGAGGAAGGAAGGCCAGGCTGCCAGCCGGCTGAACGACTTAACGGCGAGAAGGAGAGAGGAATTCGTTTTCTGGTGTGCGTGTGTATACGACGCACGCGAGGTGCCCTGTGTGAACCTTGTGGGGTCCTGGCGGGGCCGTGGGTTTCGTGGGTCTTGGAGCGGATTCTCCGTAGCGTGACGGTTGCAACCAAGTCTGACGTAAAAGGACTTTTTTTTTTTAATTTTAATTTTACATATATATACAATTGAATTTCTTCAATTTCTTAAGAAGTTGGAGGTCGGCCTTACATCATTGAGCTCCACTTATTATATAGATGACAGATTTAAATAGGACACACATAAATTCGTAAACAATAGAATACGTTTAATATTTTTCATATTTTTCATATTTTTAATATTTTTGATATTTTTAAAATAGAAATATATGTATAATAGAATACCTTCACCGATATGTGTGTGACGTATTTTTTGTGCTATAAATATAGAAGTGCAAAGATAAGCTATACATGCAGAAAAAACTAAATATGTATATACAAAACTGATCGTTTAACAAATCGTTTTCAAGTTCTACAGTACATAAATTATATGCGGTGTTATGTATTTCATTTGGACTCTTTTGATTCGAATTTGAATCGATTTTTATATCCGTACGTTCGGCGTGTATAACAAATTCATTTATTTCTCTTCATATTTTTCTAAGAATCAAAATCTAAAATAATATTTTAAAGTTCTTAATCTTTTTCTGAGAATGCTAGAATGCAAATTGTAATCTAATATTCCCGAGTCTTCTGTGTACGTCTAATTGATCCGATCCTATCGATTACAAATTGAACGCATTGCCTTACCAACACCAACGTGCCGCCAAGTGTCGTTATAAGTTATTGTAAAATTGTCATCTGACGTTGTGCAAAGAAGCTATTTCTTGAAGCATATCAAAGGTGGATAGAAATGCGGGCACATTTTCCCTCGTCGGATGTAATCGACCCTCATATATAATCGAGTGCACTCCACTTCGTGATGCACTACGCGTGTACTCCGGAAATTCGACGTCAGGTGTCTCAAAGACTCACTCATTGCGCTTTTCAAAACATCGAATTTCCGTTCAGACGGCAAATTTCCGAGACGACGTTTATCCTATTCGATTCGGGGTATCATCCACAGAGGTACGCGATCCTCTTCGAGAGAAGATAACGAATATAAACAAATATATAAAGTTAGGCTCGTAAGAATCTATCAATAAAATGTAAAAGAACCTATTGGAGCCTACATCAGCTGTTCGGATGCACAGAAAATTCTTTATTTCGTGAATGTAACAATATGAATAAAATAAACGTTTCGACCCTTCAATTTGGGTATAGTTTTTATCGATAAGGAAGGGTTTATAAACAGAAATTAACATAAGTAACGCAAATTCCAGGTTGATGATTCCCGACAATTTAGTTCGTTTTTCTTTATCCAATGCCAAATTAACTATGTAATGAATTGCACAATAATTATCAAAATATTTATTTATTACAAACATAATATAAAAACTTACATAAAGTACAACCGAAGTCATATACATTGCGTCACTAAGTAGAATCACATCGCTCATCAGATTGTCAAATTTGCTGTGTAGTCATTCAAAAGAAACACGAAAACGAAAAATTAGAAAATTTTTAAAAATCATTTGCCTAAATTTTAACTATATCAACTTACATGTAAGCGTTTTCTCGTGAACTCGACGTAAAGGTCTTGTAGTGTCGACAATCAGAGATACAATGAGAATCAAAATAATAAAGTCATAAATTATTGAAAATAAAAATAAGAATAAGGGAGGATAAAATCAACGTCACAATTCCGTAAACAAATTCATGTATAATAGATCTAAAGAATACGTAATAACGAATATAAATTAATTTTTTTTTTATTCAAGTAATGAACTAGTAAGAGCCAATAGAGATGTCCCCCTCCGATTTTAATGAGCTTTGAATATTATTTTCTAAATAAAAATAAGAACTCGAACACTTTTAGAGGGTGCAACACCCCTTTGAAAAAAATCGGTTATTATCTTTCAAAATTATCGAACTTGTAAGAGATAAGAAAATATTTGAAATAAAAATTGAATAATTTTAAGAGTACTGAAAATAATTAAAATTTAAAAAATTTTCATACTCGTAAAAAAAAGTTCATGAAAATTGGAGGGGGACACTTGGATTTCCCGTAAGTAATAAACCGGATTCTGGATCTACAGATCTGGTTCTAAATTTTCTTTAAGACAAGCTAAAGTTTTCTTTTATACAAGCATACAAATATTATTTTTGAAAATATACTTTAATTAATAATACTCATTACGTTAGTGGATATGAAATGCCTGTTAATCGACATCACTGTCGTCGTCGTCGTTATCGTCGATGTCAAGTTCGCGGTGATATAATTTCAAGTCCACGTGGACGATGACCGTGTTGCACAGGCGAGGGTGGCGGTGGAATTGCAGCGGTGGTAGTGACGGTGACTAATAGCAATAACTGTGGTTGTTGTGACGAGTAGCCGTGGCTTTCGATCGACGCGACACCGACTATAGGAAAACTATGCCCCTCGATGGCCTCCCACAGGTTAAGACTCACCCCTGTTTGTCAGTACGGCGCCGGTGGTTGTTGCTACTGCACGCAGCGGAAACGTCTCTTGCCTCCCATGTTGCCACTTATTCGATAACATAGACGGGGTAAATCGCGATTCTTTTAACCGAATCGAAAGCAACACGTGTTATTCGGCAGGGGTGAATGTGGGTGATCGTGTGCTAGCTGCGTTTCGAAAAAGTGTCAAGAATTTTCCAGACGATACATGAAATTGCGAATGTAAGTATTGCATTTCCGTCGGCAAATTGTATCTACCGACTATACACTCGAGGACGTTATACGTTGGATTTAAGTTCAATAAGTAGCCTAAGCAATCTTTTCAATTATGTAAGTCCTATGTACTCTATTAGAGCGAGATGAGCTTTTTGTTGGTATTCGAACGAATTCAAACTTTATCTTTTTTTCGGGTAATAGTAGAAAAATGGAAAATAATGATTTTTGCTTCAAGATTAATAGATAGTATAAATAAATAATGGACCGATATTATCTTCCCAGGTCATATTTTTCTACAATTATACTTATTAAAATTCATTAATGCATCGATTATTATAATTTATTAATTGCAAATTATTAATCGGTAATAATTATTATTAGTTAAAAAATATAACTTTGTGATATTTATTTAAAAAAAACATATCTCTTCTCTATATATTATACGCGAGACGAGAAAAGTCATCGCGAATTAATAGCCTATAATAAATGTCAATTCGTGACGTTTTCATCAGATAATAAATTCTACCGTAGCAAAGAATATTGAAATAATATTGAAAAATGGTATTGTATAAATTAATTAAAAGATAAAACTGTCGTTTTAATCGATCGTTAATTTTCGAGCGACTTTTCTTGAAAACGCGAATGAGTTAGACTCGTTAGAAGTCTGTCTTTTAACGTGAGTTATGCAAAATATTTTTATTAGAGTCATTTAGTTTCTCTTGTTTGCTTTTACTTTCGACAAGTAAAACATGATCTTTAAATGGTGATATCATTCGTTGGAGAAAAAATGATTTCATCTTCCATTATCTGCAAGCATTGATGCAGGCCAGCGATTTCAATGCTTCAATAGAACGATTTTAATTAAGTCTTCAATTATGAAAGATTTATTACTTGGGAATCAAATTGAAAGATTTTGCTTGGAAAAATACTTAAATGAATAGATTTTTTAGTCACAATAAGTTATATTATATAAGTTGCATTGTAACATTTTTATTATCCCTGAATTTATTATATTTATTACGTCTATCAAATATCTTAAGTGTACTTATTATTTACTATTTTATACGTATTCATATTTTTTTTAATATTTATTTATACTTCAATTTTCAGAAAAATTGATTTCCATAAAAATCAGTTCTAGAGCGCGTTTCGAGGTAGCTTTCGCTTTAATTGCGATAATCCTTAATTATCATCGCGAGCGAAGCTTGGCGAGGATTTGCAATCGAATCGAGCACAATGCACGAAAAGCCCATAATTAGCTGACCATTGAATGCGCAAGTGATTACATAAATGTTCGCATTTTAAATTTGCGCGTTTACTGGAAAGATCTCGACAAGATAAGCGTGATAAATCTCACGGTAAACAGCAGTTTACCCTAATATCTCCATCTTGTTTGAAAAGTATCTCAACGCCTTTTTTTTCTTTTTTTATTAAATTTCATTTATACCTATACATATTTACATATAATTTACATATATATGTAAAATTGATACTTTCGAAATGCGACATTTCGTACCGACAGCTACTTATGGATTGTAAAAATTAATACTAAGATAACATATGTAGACCGAGCAGGTTGACGAATGGTGCTGGTGAAAAATCCGTCTCCGACGCGCGGTCTAAGCCCCCAACGAGAACATGGAAACAACAGCAGGTCGAGAGGACGAAGAGGTGGAGGACAGGGCTCGCGAGGAAACAGTCCCGCCGAGCGAACTGGTTCTCGAGGAAGTAGTCCAGGAAAGAGCGATGGCTTCGACACCAAGGGAAAGGGGAAAAATGTACTATTATACTCGCGGGGTAACGAGTGAGTATTCTAGATGCCACTGTATGTTGAGAGGAACGAACGAGTCGCGAATCGATCTAGACTGCTTTGTGCCTGAGTTTTATAGATGGTATTTCCGTTATCTGGCACACATTTTCTTTCGTTCGTAAATATTATCATTCATTGAAATTCCCATCATTTGCCTGCTGTCTTAATTATAATCGCACGTCAATAAATTATTATTTATTTTATTTGTTTTTTATTACATTTATTTTCTTACGTTTTTGCACACGAAAAAAAACTGTTTTGTTGAAACATCTATATATTTAGATAGGTAGACAGAATTGAAAGTACTTTTGTTGGATTATCAGAATAATTATGTAAAAAGCTCAAGTTGGTTGCGAGATTAAAACTTTTTGCTTGAATATCCTATATAATTATTTTGATGGTCTTACAAAATTATTTTCCGATTTGTACCTAAATTTTTAGTCAGTAAAATCATTCTTCCATGTATTTATATTTATGCTTGTAACGAAAATAACGTCTAATAACATGAATGGCAAAATACTGCCAAAGTTACCTGTGATCGTAAACTGTAAAAAATGCAAATATAAATAATAGTGGTTTAGAAATATTAAATTTTCTTCTGAGAAAGATCTGACATTTTAGTCTGCAAGTAGTAATTCTTTATACCAGAAAATGATTATAATTATCGAAAGATTTATTCGAATGATAAATTTATAAGTAATATCATCATCAAGTCATGGTAAGAAATAATAATTCTGTGTCTGTGCAGTATCTTTGATAATATCACATTTTCCTGCCTAGTAATAGACGTAAAGAACAATATATCATTGAACTCCAGGGACAAAATTATCGTTTGCTTGGCCGAAAAATATATGATCGAAATGGTAAAGCATTAATGGTAAATTGTCGAAAAAGAAGATTAATATGATAACAGGCGAACAAGTAAAAAATTGATAATTTATTTTGTATTCTGTCTTTATGAATAAATTAGAAAATTATAATAAGGTTTTGTTATTTTCTTATGTCCACGTTTAATCCAAAAATTATATTACATATATTTTAATATATCAATTTCATTTCAACAAATTCAAATAATTAATATAAATCTTTGTAAACTTGCCAAAAAGTATTGCAAATTATTTCATAAAATATTGTGATATGTATTTTATTTTGTATTAAAACGTACGTAATGATTGTAACTTGTATTGCAAGAGTTTTCGCATAAATTTTTTGTAAATTTTCTTGACAATGAAACGGAATAACGTATTAATTTATGTAGTTGGAAAGACGATAAACGGTCGATAAAAAACCGCTTCGACAATCGAACGTTACGTGACAAGTTGAAGTGACATATTACATTCGCGCAAATACGTGGTCGAAAAATTCGATTATCGAAACGTTATAAGTTTTATCGATTTAATTTGTCGCGATAATATCAGAATGATTACGTTATATGCAAAATTAATAAGACAGAAGTCGACGTAGGTTTTATGCAAAAATATGTCAGCTGAATTGACAGGTTTAATCAATATTTAATATTTCATGATCAAGTGGCACTTGCGTTAAATAATTGCGTTAAGTAATTTTACTTATGTAAGAGAAACCGATAGGTAAAGATAATGCAAAATACGTCACAAAACATATTATGTATATTTCATTTAAGTTTAAAAGGAGCTTAAGATAAAATAAAAATGTTTACACAAGTAGTAATAAAATAATATATTATACATATTCTAAAATTTTAATTAATAATTATATAATTTCATTATAAAATTGCAGTTAGAGATATAATTCGAAAAGTAGCTATAAAAATATAAATAATAAATAATATGAAGAGTTCAAAACTTTTTGAATAATATTAATAATTAAAGTAAACCACAATATTAATAGTAATAATAATAATAATAGCTCTATTGAGAGTATGGATGACAATATAAAATATCAAAAAAGTAGAAGTAATAACTATATATTACAAATAATAGGTACTTGAGCATGCAAAGGTAAGGCTGAAGCTGAGTGGTTGATATGATACCTTATCTGATTATTAGTACACAAGTATATATTAACATGATGGTTTATATATCAATAAACTACGTAGCGCTTCACAACATAGTGTTTGTAATATATAATTTAGCGTATTATTTTTCACGCTTATTTGCAGTTGACTTTCGAGATTATACGGTTTCGCACAATTTCTCTATCGATTCGCGGTTCTGCAAGTCAGAAAATTGGCCGACATGATAGATTCTCCTAGAAATCGTTCGGAAGATCTGGGACAAAGATGACACACGATGCGACTATCAAGAGGGACAGTAACTCGCGCGCGTTTGCCACTTTTATTCGATTTTACATAGAACACTTGTGTAAACTCCACCATGATTCGCGCATCGATACTAAGAATTCACACACGCACGGGCATTTCCATGCTTCCGGTATCATACACTTTAACATTGCCTATCGATTATGGGAACATTACTGTATTTCTCTCGTACAATCAATTTTATGTTGTTATGAAATAACATACATACATAATATTTTATTATATAAATCAAAATATATTATAATCTATATCAAACTATTTTTATAGGACATTGAATTATTTGTTTAATTCGATTACAATTTGAATTAATTAAATTAATTTAATTTAATGCCTTTTAAAAAATGCCGTTTAACATAAGTATTATAGTTATATTTTGATAATAAAGGTACTAAATTATTTTAATTGAATAAGTGAGTGCTAAAGTATCAGACCAGACAAAATATACAGTCAACGTAATATTACAAATGCTTTAATTCTTTTATTAATCAATCAAGTGCTTCGAAACATTTGTAGTGAGACTTTGACCTCACCCAAAATTGAGTAATTTAATTTCCCGATTTTCCGATAGACTATGACAAACATATATCACGCAAATCGCATACTATAATAAATATTTTATGAAATATCACTCACTGTCAGTATGTGAGTGACGATCTATCACCCTAATGTTTTCTTTACAGTCCTGAATTTGCAATCGGCACGCGGCTGTATTTGAATAACAATTGCGCATTTCATTTCACATCTACTTTCGCTGTGACCATGAAAGCTCATCTCCGCCATTTAAACGCAATCGCGAATTTGTATATATATATATATATATATACGTAAAATGAAATTATTTACATTAAGCGTTAGATTAGAACGCTGAAAATGCTTACAATATATCACCTGAACTTGCGTTCTCCGCATATCTTTCCAAATCTTGACATTTGAGAGACACGTTCGAGCGTCCTATTTCCAATGACTCGCGTTGTATATGAAAAAGAAAAAAAAGAGACGAACTGGTGATAATATCGAAATAATTACGTACGAATGTATACAGGGTGGTCATTGTGACTACGACTATGGGAGGTCGCGCGGCAAGGTCCTGCAATCGATAAACGACGTCGAACTGTATTGTAAATGTGCGTATGTCCACTGTACCCATCGTATCGATCGTTTATATGTGTGTATGATTATAATATTGAGGAAGACACCAACGAGGGCGACATGAGTCTTTTTTTCTAGTGAACCGAGCGATTTTTGCGGTCGTCAAGACTTATAGAAATCATTCAAACACTTCCAACGTGCGCGACCGTATTCACATGTGACACGACAATTACTTATAAAACAACAAGCACCAAGTTACCTCGCATGTGAGTCGCATATGTGTACATACAATGAGAAATGTTATTCTGAATTCTTATAATCCCTTAGACGATCACGAAAGACCGTTTAAAGCAAATCAAATTGAATTAAGAAGAAGGTATAATTGGTACCTGCTCTCACTCTTAAAGATTGAGCCACTCTTTTTTAAGATTAAGTCAATTTTCGTTCTTTTAAAGTGAGATTCTATTTCAATTTAAAGAATACATGAAACATAGAAGCCTGCATTCAGAACGCACTTTTATCGATAAATAAACGCGCTTTTATGTCTAAAGTTTTATAGTATACGTGAGTTATATATGATAAATACGCTCTAACATAAAAACGCGTTCTAAATACGGACCTGAAAGTTTTAATTTTTAGTTTTTAATTATTTTCAGACAGCTAATTATACATCGTAGGTGCAGCTATACACTGCAAGTGATAAGAAAACTTTTGCTAGATACAATAATTTTGTTTAGACCGTCGAAATAATTATGTATGACACTCAAACTTGTTGCTATAGCAACAATTTATTTTCAGATCTGTATCTGACTAAATTTTTAAATATTTCAGCATAAGTTCCTTACGTATAAAAATATGGAGAGAGAAAGAAAATAAGAAGTACTTTTAATCGGCTCGATGTTTTATGTACATAAAAGCTCGAATGTCTAAGCAAAGATCTTTAATTAAGAACAACTTTTATATAGGGAAATTTTTAATTACATAGAGTTTAAATGGCAACGCAACATACTTTGTATTCAAAGATAATTGCCTTTAATAACGATGAAATGTTATCCTTTTTTTTTTTAAATTTCAACAGGAATAAATAACTATTTATCGGGGATAGATAAAATCAAGAATAAGTCGTCCTTGTAGATGTCTTTTCCGATATTAATCATGTACACATGGCTGATATACGCACTTTTATAATATATAGTTCAATGTCGCTTATCGACTGCAAGGAAAGAAAGAGAGAATAGGAAGTTTTTTTTCAATAATTCTGAATAATTTTTGCTTTCCGCGCACGGGAGTCTAATTTGTACTAATTTGTTATCACGGCAAATGCAAACCGCATTGTCCTTTCGAAGATTGTAATCATCAAAGCAACATTTCGTGTCCAGTTATTCGATATTCGTCCATTCGAGGAAATAGTTTCAGCGTGGAATGACGCAAACACATTGAGTACGAGATTTACAGGATATTTCGTATTCCGTAACGAGAGCTTCTCAAGAATCGCCGTTTGCGACATGTAATCGATCGGACAATCTGATATTTACCAACATCGTTATTTTAAATCATTGAGGAAGGTCTCTCGGAATGCCGCGGCGTTCCAGATGAAAAAGAAATCGCGCCTGAATAATGCGGCCAAACACGCGATCGACTCGCGACTCGATACGGTTCGATTGGTGTCTTATAAATTATAAGGGATGGCCGCCCGATTAGAGGTCAATCGAACGATTGACTGAACATTTCCGTATCGGACATTTACGATTGCGCATTCATGGAACGTCGTTAATTTACGGAATTAGATCGGTGGTCGTGATGTTTAATAATAGAAATACTAGCTATGCACGTGATGATAATAACCGTAGCTGTGCTTGACGTCCTATGTACATTTTTTAACATAAAAGAATGTCCATGAAGAGATCTTTAACTACAGCGACTTTTATATAGGAAGATTTTTAATTATATAGAATTCAAATGACAATACAACTCTGTATTCAAAGATGATTGCTTTTAACAATCAATAATATTATTCACTCGTTTAATTTCAAAGATAATAAATAATCATTTATCGGGTAGATATACAGAAAAAAATTTTTAATTACTTTAATTTCTGCTTTCTTAACATTTTATATAGATAAATTAAATTTTTATTTATATGCGTAAAGTCTGAAACTTATTAATCATTATTGTTCTTTAGAAATTGAATTTATTTCATTAATACATATTAATAATAGATCTCAAAGATAACGTTATTACGTCCTTTCAGGGCTGGCAGCATTGAAAGATTAATAGACGGCGATAAGCGGATAATTGCAACGAAGCATCTACTTCCAGAAAATAATATAAATGTTGTCGTCAGGTATTTAGTTCGATTCATATCGATTGATTTAAAGTGACTTAACGTTATTATCCTCTATATTATTTTCTCTTTTTCTTACAGGGTTCGTCCTCTCAGTAATAAAGAAATTAAATCCGGTGACGAAATGGCCGTGCAGTTTCCTGGCGATGGACAGATATACGTAAGTGTAAAAATTATATTGTCCATAAAATGATCTCCATATACCATAAACCTTTAAGAAATGTCCCAAAGACATTTAGAAATGTCCTCTTACGTCTTAAAGATGTTTAAGAATTACTTTGAATTACTTTGAATAAAGAATGCTATGTGGGGAGTCTATCTTCTCGTTTTGTTCGGCCTGCATCTTTCGATTTCTGAAGTCAAGTCAAGTTTTGCCTACACATTTTTCCATGCCATCATTAACGCGACGTTTCCAATAGTCAAGTTAAACAGAACACGTCAATACGTCTTTTATCTTGCAGTGCGACGCGGTTACGAGCAGCGGTGACAAAAAGCCGAAGGTATTCTCATACAATGTCGTTTTCGAGCCAAATGCTACGCAGGAGGATGTCCTACAGTACTCCGGTATTAAGAACCTCATCGAAATGGCGGTGGAAGGCTTTAGCTGCACCGTGTTTTGTTACGGACAGACCGGAAGTGGCAAAACGCATACCCTGACTGGGCCTCCGAGACTCGTAAGCGAAGAAGTCACCATTTTGTTATAAATCTTTTTTAAAAATTATTTTCAATTGTGTGATTTTTTTTATTTTGTGTTTAGCAATAATGCAAATAAACAACATGACAAATTCTCATCATAACGTAGATCCCATCCTAAATATTAATTTCCATATTGTTTGAATCCTACGAAACGGAAAAAAATTATAAGTGATTCGAGGTGCTTTTTTAATCATATCGCAGCACACACACGTTCGTCCATATAATGCAAAAGACAATGCGATACGTAATATGGTGACGTTAGTGATCAATATCTACATAGCTAGTCAGAAGGTTAAAGTTGATTGTCTTTCGGAGATAAGATAATACGTTCAAGTTACATGTAACGTCTCTTCTTGCAACTAAACGTAACAGTGAAATTTCGATAGGTCATATCTAAATAAAAAGTAACACTTTCAAATGATCAATAAAAAGTACGTTTGAGGAATAAATAGAGAGAACCGTATGTGAAAAATATCTTTCTGAAATATATATTCCGTAATTATGTCTTGTGTAAAAAAATATAGAGAATTCGAAACATATAAGAAAAAAAGAAACAGAGAAAGCTTTATTTTGTTATCCGTTTATTTGAACGTTATAAAAAAATTTATATTAATAAACTAATTCGTATTTATTTGTAATTATTTATTTATTTATTTAGTAATAATGAGAGAATGCTGTAATAATATATTTCAACGAAAATAATTTCTTTAATTTTAAATAACACAATTTAGCTAATATATAGTAATTGCAATTATTTTAATACATTTGATGAAATAAATCATATATTAGAATTTTTATTTATTTAAAAGTTAATCAAGATCTTAAATTTATACATTCAATCATGCTGTGAAATTAAACTAATTCACTTTTACATTGTATCTTTTGAGTTTATAAAGTTAATTTAATCATTTTTTATAACAGTTCGACAAAATGGATCCGTACTCGGAGGACCATGGTCTGGTCTTCCGTTCCTTCGTCTACCTATTCAAAGTCCTTCAAGAACACGAAAAGTGCAATTTTGTGCTGAAGGCTTCCTTCCTGGAAATCTATAACGAGAAGGTCTGTCTTTAAACGATAACGTATCGTCTAAGTAGACAATACAATAAAATAAGCGTCTATTTTTTAATTATTGTAAGGAAAGATAAACTTTTTCTTTCATTTTACACATGTAAAATAAAAAAGCTATAGTTATCGTTGCAAAGAGTAAATTCTGTTATAAAAATGATGGTAATATACAAATAGATGAGTATGAATGAATAAATAAATAAATAAATAGGTGATAGATCTTTTAAATCCCGGAACTTCGAGAAAAACTTTGGCAGTTCGATGGAGTAAAAAGACGCGCGGATTCTTTGTCGAGAATCTCTTTACGGTAGAATGTGAGGAATTGGACGATCTTTTGGCGGTTCTCGAAGAAGGTAAGACTAAAAAATAAGCCATAGAAGTCATAAGATTCCATCCTATAAATTTTCAAATTATTTTTTACTTTCTCTGGCATCATAATTAATAACACGTACAATTATATTTTCTTCTAGATGATATTTATTGTATCTAACAGTTTTTAAGATTCCATTATGCAAAGATTTCGTTATTCTTATTCAGAAATTGGAAATCAATTGGAAATTGTGAAGT
>NW_017305071.1:545811-565058 GCF_001594115.1 Trachymyrmex septentrionalis
ATTCCATTATGCAAAGACTTCGTTATTCTTATTCAGAAATTGGAAATCAATTGGAAATTGTGAAGTGTTGATTATAATAATGTTGTTTATAATAATCGTTATTTTCATAGGAATGAGAAATAGATCGATCGGTACGCACAATATGAATGAATATTCCAGCAGAAGCCATTCGATTTTGACTGTAAATATAACTTCTGAGCAAGCAGTAAGTGAATATGATATTTCGAGATATTTATTCATATTTCCCTTGAGACGAAGATGAAAATACACTCAAAGATAAGCGTTGGAAACATCAGAATAACATATCGGTATTTCTGCCGCTTATTAGCTGCTAATAAAGGTTCAATTTATTTTATCGCTATTTTGCGCTGTGTAATCATTTGCTTACATTAAAAATTAATAAACAATAAATATACGAATAACCAGCATTCATCTTTTAACAAGACAAAATTGATTTTCTCCATCACCGGCCAATTTATTTTATACCGTCATTTCTTTCCGCGAGAATCGAATTAATTATTTATAACGAGAGCTAATATAAGTATCTCTCGCGTCAATAGATGGAGAATGGTGTATTTATCTCGAAACAAGGCAAAATTAATTTCGTGGATCTTGCTGGAAGCGAAATGACGAAGAAAACCCAAAGCGAGGGCAAGACCTTGGAAGAGGCGAACAATATTAACAAAAGTCTCATGGTATTAGGTGAGTCTTAATTAATTATAGCTGTGTGTAGAAAAAATTATTGTTCCAGAAATATTTTTCGATATCCGAATTAAAAGAACGGCAATTTTTTCTATATAACTCGACAATTAAAATAAAACTTATTCATGTTACAACCGATACTATAGGCTTGTTTTTTGTTGCTGCACTGGACTGCATTAAAACTTTCCATTTCGCTTTCATCAAATATATTATATATATCTATTTCATTTTACAAGTGTATATTTAGTTCAGTCACAAAGAAGCCCTAATGTAAACTATAATAAATGAAATTGCGTCACACTTGACTATCATTTTACTATAAATAGCGATAATAATTCATTTATCAGAAAATTAGATTAGATCTTGACTTTGAAATTGCAGTGCGTTTATTATTTAGAATAGTTGAAGTAATCGATAGCTAGACTATTAAATTACTGACATGTGAAAAGACGTGCCTTCCATATATGGAAAATAATCGATAAACTTTCGCGATAACGGTCGTGAAACAAAATAATAAGAAGTTTTTCGCAAAAAGTCTTCCCGGGTAGTACATTTCATAAAATCATCCGAGAAAAGCACGATACTTTTTATTTATAATTTCACCAGGTTTCTAACTTTTTAAATTTGAATTTCTGTCGTAGAAGGATAAATGTCACTTATACATTTTTCACAGGATACTGCATTGCTTCTTTGAGTGATGGAAAACGAAAAAGTGGTCATATTCCTTATCGGGACAGTAAATTGACAAAACTTTTGGCCGACAGTCTTGCTGGAAATGGCGTCACGTTAATGGTGAGTTGATAAGTGAATTTTCGTAGCAAATTGATTCGCGATTGATAACGATGTTTCCACAAAAACTTTATCAGTTATTTACTTTATTGTTTACGCGATGAATGTTCTAATGATCTCTATTCCACCGAGTTTAGAGTTGAGTCAAAGTGCAAGAACTGACTAACTACAGTCGGGCATTCCTCTATCGACTGTAAGAGGAGAATACTTGACTATGACTAGTCAATTCCCACACTCCCCGATCCAACTCTAGCCCTCGGGGAAAACTTAGTCATAGATGTAAATTCCAATTCACTCAGTTTTTGCAATTGTAACTTTAATAATATCGGTAATTACATATTTAGTTTGCCTGCGTTTCACCGGCTCGTTCGAATGCCAATGAAACATTAAACACCTTGAGATACGCCGCGAGAGCCAAGAAGATCTCCACGAAGCCTATTATAGTGATGGTAAGATTATTTGCTTCGAGTGGATTTTAGAAGAGATTTTTAAATGCCTCACACTCATTTTTTTACAGGATCCACGTGAAGCTCTTATTCTTAGTTTGAAGCGTGAAGTGGGGGCTCTTCAGACCGAAAACGACCATTTAAGGATGACTCTTCATCTCAGTAACGAAGCTCAAAATATGCACCGCAGCGAATCGAAAAGTATTATTAGCATACAATTAGCTTGTTATTCATTTCTTATCGATAATATCACGATTGTAATAGACATAATCTATATGTCACGATAAATGCAAGAAATAATTCAAACTATTGGCATAATTTTAAAATAAGAGTAAAAAAAATTAGTGTAGGAATTTGTTTTGCTAATTGTTGAATCTTCTACGTATATCAACTTTCTAAAAAAAATCCTAATCACTAATAAAAAATAAAGAATTAATGATTCAATAAATTCAATAAATAACGGAACAATATACACAAAAATAATATTTTTTAATAATCTCAATTATTAAAAAATATTATTTTTGTTACATTTTGTTATATTTTAGTTAAAATAATAGTGATAAATCGATTAAATCAATTGCTACTTTCAAAAGTTAAGATTTGATTTTGCAGAATAATAACTTGTTGACAATTCCTATATTTCTTTCTTTCTATTATCCTCATCGATCGTTTGCAGGCGAAAGACTGATACCCGTGACACCGCCACCGGTGGATCTCGAGAAATTAACCGAGATGGAGAGTTCGGAACTGAGCCAATTGATCCAAGCATACATCACCGAGAACGAGGCACTACGACGAGAGAATGCGGAGCTTTATGCCACGCGGGACCAAGTGATACGGGATCAGGAACTCGTTTGTCGGGAAAACGAGAGGCTGCTCAAGAAACTTGAGGACGTAAACTTGTAAGTCAGCTGAATGATATTTCCAATGCGAGCGTTCAAAGATAAATATTCGAAACATATATGTTATTATTAGTGCTTGCAGACAAATAATTCGAAACGCGTACCTATTTTTGTATATTATTTTTGTTGGCCTTTCGTGTCATATTTATATTTGAATCGAATCTTTTAAAAATATTCTGTATAACTTCATAAATATGCTTTTTTCATAATATCGAAAGATTTATATTTCAAGAAATTTAAGAGAGCTATCTTGCGTATTTCATGTAAAAAATATTTTATGAAATTAAGATAGTTCTGTTTAAATTTTCTCTACTTAAATTCATAATAATGCGATTTGGCTGTCCCAGTTCTTTTTTCTTAGACTTAATGTTTTGCATTTAGCGAATCTGTATAATAGATATTTTATGATATCTTACAGAGTTTGTTGCCGATCACCCATAATACCAGCGAGACCTTCGTATTCAGCGGAATTATTTTTAAATGAAAACAACGAAGACGTACCTGGTGCGACTAATGTTTGGACGAATCCGAATGTTGCTCCCAGTCCGGTGTATTCCTTTTCAAAGGTACGATCGAAGTCCACCTAAAACGATAAATTGTATTTGATGAAGGAATTAAGTCACACTAATTGTAAGAGAAAAATTTTTGATTTGTGTAAAAAACAATTTTGTATCTAAAAATTTAGATAAATCTAAAAATATTTTTGTCAAATCATCAATAATTATACAGGAAACTTAAACATGATGAGCAATGCTGCAAAAGTTTTAACATTCTAGCAAGTAGTTAGTTTTTAAACATATAATTATTTTAATAGATAAATAAAATTACTTTTAAATTTGTATTTAGCTTAATTTTTAGATTTTGTTTCAGCAAAACCGTTCTGTCCATAAGATTATAATTACATGGTACTACAGTTATGATTATTATAGTTATTATTTAAATATAATTATTATTACCTACTATTATAGTATCTATAATTATGGTATACAGTTATAAATATAAACATTTTTTTTAAATATATTTATTATAAAATAATGTATGAGACTAGAGGAGAGAGAGAAAGAGAGTTCTCGTTAGATTAAAAGTTTATTAGATATCATTGTGTTTCAAAAGAAATTTAAGACTTCACTTCATGCTATAAATACACCATACATAATATTTTCAATTTTACTATATATATCTTCTCTTAGCATACTCTTGGTAGCGGATTGTACATATCAGCCGGCAATATGCCAGAGAAGGTATTGAAGGAGCTCGATAAGCGCAGAATTGTTGGCAGTTACAATAACATTGCGGAAGCCTACAAGGACAAGAACAGTCACCGTCGACACAATTCATGGGACAACAGTAATCGGTCTATGATCAGCCCGGAACAAAGAATCTCGCCGATTGATATAAATCAGTAAGTGGCTTGTTCTTAATGCTATTTAATTCATTGATTACTCTAACGAGTAAGTTTTTGAATATATAACGCCTTACTTATATCATTATATTATTACAATAATTTAATAATTACTTCTTACATAATTATTTTGTTATAGTATTATAGCATTATCCTTTTTTTGCAAAAAATTTGCGTAACTATTTATCTTTCTCTGATTTTATTGTTATATTATATTTTTATATATCGTTATATTATAGTTTATTTCAAAATTATATACATATATATATAATTTATTTCTTTTTTAACTTTACTAGAAATATTTTCTAGAGATATATTTCTTGTGTGACTGAGTGAATGTAAATGTACATCAAGCTTGTAATAAGAAGCTTACATTGAATGATCGTATCGAATTGCATCAAACGTGATACTTAGCAAACGTGAATCTCTATATCTACGATGAAAAATTTTGGAAATGTTTTTTCCGAAAGAAAGTTCCGTATCTAATTATTATTTTGAGATGCATTGACTGATACGGAATCTGAACTGTTTTAACTAAAAAAATGACAGAAAAAAATCTTCGTTTCTAATTGTAAGTAAAATATGTTTGTCGTTGTTTTTGTTCGGCTTTTATATTAAACACACAAAGTATGTTTTGCAGATTTTTACAAAATATTTACACGATTCTGGAATTTAAAACATTATGTAATTAATCTCGAAGAAATTCTGAATCCGATTATACATATATAATGTAAGCTATTTTACATTTCGATCTTAATCTGAGATAAGAGTTTTCTGAGTTTTATCTCGTTGAGAACATCCTGTTCCAAGCAACACAATTTAAAATTGGGATAATAAAATCTTTTAGACAGTTCTCGCAAAGATTCTTTATTCAAATTTGAGAAACTTTAAAGAAGCCTTTAAGACATCTTTTAAGACATCTCATGTCCTGATTTTGAATTTTGTGTTGTCTGGACATCGTTCTCTGAGATATCATGTTTGACGCTTGCCACCCGTACGCCCCAAACCCGGACAAAGCCAGCTAAACTAACCAAAGGCACACGCGGTGACAGTCAAGGTCAAAGGACGACCTTGCGACGCACCTCGACGGTCCCTGAAGAGAGTAAGCCTCCACCGTCGAGGTCGAGGTCGAACGAATTGCCTGCTGCGCACAGCATCACCACCACAACCACCACCTCTACCGCTGCGACCACCACCAATGTCGCTACCGAGATACATGCCGAGCAATCTAACGGATCGCCTGATTCAATCCTAAGCGGCTCTCTCGAGGAGGGCGGCAATTCCGCCCCCGACTCCGCGGACTCGGTCGCTCCCACCGTCCCTTTCCCGCCGATATCACACTCGCCCTCATCCTTTGCGATGTCGGAATCGGAACCGCGGAACCGCAGCAAGTCGCGAGCCAGTACAGGGAAGGACAGGAGGAACGCCGAGGGAAGAATCCAGGACGAGCACCGGGCGTTCGGCAGTCCAGTCCCCGTCGACGATGACGATCGATTTTGAGAATCTTTCGACGAGGAGACGAGATCCCGACGGTGGTGCTGCTTCATCTTGAGGGAATGCTACATGCAAAAAGAAAAGAAAGACAGCCTTGCTCTTTTTTGTTGTGAGAAACATCGAGTGACCGAGTGACGTTTATTTACACACCAATCATATACGATTACTCATAATTGTAACTGTAAAATACACTTCTACACACACAGATAAAGTCTTTCTGTTAGTTTGTAAATCGTCTCCGTCGAAGATTTCTAAAGAAAAAAAAACCTGATGGGAGTTGTACAGAATAAAATATAGATCAAGTAAAATTGTGTAAAAGGATTGACGAATTAAAGCGGATTGAAAGAAAGTTTTTGCGTACATATAGATCCGTGCGTCCTTTTCCCTTATGTCTTCTCTCAGAATCCGTAGATTTCTTTAACAATTTTAGATATCTGTATTTTAAATGAACATTTAAGATAGATGTAATATTTACGATACCTGTATTTTTAATTGACATAGTTATATTTCCTTTATTCAGAGCTCGAAATCCTTCAACATAGCGAATGCGCGTTGCAGTGCAAAAAAATGGCGCGTTAATCGTTTTTTCACGAACCGTCAATTCTTATTCGATAATAAGAATCGTTCCTCGCGAACTCTTATATTATAGAAATATATCCGGAATCGTCATTTTGCTGCTTTATTGCCGTTCCTAAGATTCATGATTGACGAACATTTGGCGACTGATTGCGAGAATGCGAAGCCCACGCGTGATGTAAGACCGCATGTTTCGTTTTCCTTCGCAAACACTTTTAAACTGTTCCAGCTCGCAATTGGTACATTCAGAACACGTCATTGTGAGAAACGCGCTCCGATTGGCCGCGCACTTCTCGAGCATCTCGATCCCTCGCTGCGCCACGACGCGCGTCACGTGACGCGTCATCGCGAACTCGCGCTGTAATTGGCTCTCGCGCGCCGCCAACATAACGCGCGAACGACGCGGATTTCGAAATCCCTTACACATCAAATTTGTTCATTTCTACCAATATAGACTGATTTTAATCTCGGTTTATCTTACTTTTTATTTTTTTCAGAATTAGAAAAGATAAACAGTAAATTAAACTAAGATTAAAGTTATTTAAACTAATAGAAATAGACATTAGAGCGGCTTCAATCAAACTCCAATTAATTTAATCAACAGTATTTTATTAAGTAATACGGACAAAATTATCAACTTAGTTAGATTTAATGTATCCAAAAAATATTAAAAAGAATAAACTGTATATTAGAGGATTTATCTTAAGCAATTTTACTGGTCAAATTAAGTTAATTGAAGTTTGATCAAAGTCGTCTTTATTCTCCCATCTCAAAGTAAAAACTTACATTTATATTTTAGCAAAAAAAAAGAAAGAGTTAAAATCAATACATCGCGAGATCGTTCACTCAAGTGAATACGAAGACTTTCTTTCATCAAGACGTACGTAATCTCGATTCGGATAAGACCAATCATTCTTACATGCTTAGAAAAGACAGTGACTGTACTTGCATTTTTAAAATTTGTCTTTCTCGTTACTTACAATCGGTTTCTCAAATTTAATTCGAGAGTATATACTTGGAGTAAAATTAAAGAAATTCAAATGTCGAATTTAATAAACAAAAATCACAAAATACACGGATGATATACATCATAAATGAATTGAATTAAATCATCGATGCGCGCGCGCCGATTCTAGAATTCTCTTTATTCGTGGAGCGTCCAATCGGAGTCGATCGCGGCACAAGCGACAACTTCAGACGACAGCGAGCGAATCGACGAATCCGTGTAGCAACAGCGAATAGAGAGTGCGCGAGGGGGTTGGGCGAGGAACGCGGTGGAACGCGGCGGCAGCGGGTAGGTAGGCGGCAGCGTCGGTCATCGGTAAGATCAGGCGGAACGGTGTGTGTGAACGCGGTTCGAGGCTTTCGCGTCAGTCGACGTCAGTCGACATTCTCAGCCAAGGGACAAAGGCATTGGCGGTGGTCTACGAACGAACGCGAAGTTGGAGACAGTCACAGACCCCGGGATAGGCACGAGGGTCGAAGGGTATTCACGAGTTTGCAAAACTGCAGCGCGGCAGTGGCGGTCGAACAGGAGCAAGGAAGTGGAGTGGAGAGAAGAGGCGGAGAGTGGTGGGGGCGACGTGTGCGACGGCACTGATGATAGCAGTGTGAGGTTGGTCGTGCGCGTCTGTAGCTAGGTACCTGTCTAACGTGCTGGTGTCGTCGCCGAGGTGCATTCGAGATTCGGCGAGCCGTGTGTGCGGCGCGGGTGGCAATCGCGAAGTCGAAAGTAGCGTGAGAAGAGAGAGAGAGAGGTAGAGTGAGGGAGCGAAAAGAGGGAAGGGTGAGAGAAAGAGAGAGACAGAGAGAGAGAGAGAAAGAGAAAGAGAGGGAAAGAGTGAAGGCACAATCAGGGGAAATAATCGACGGCACATAATCCGACGTCCCCGTGAACACGTCCGTCAAGTCCTCCGATGTCTAGTGCTGAGGTGGCGGACAGCTCCGTTGATCCCCCAGCCAAGAAGCGACGCGTTGGTGCTGCCAGCACGACGGGAGGAGCCGACGACGAGCTGACGACGACGAACGTGGCAGAGATGGACGTAGATATGGCGAAGAATGGCTCCACGAGCTCCAGCAGCGGCAGCGGCAGTGGCAGTACCACCGGCCGGGCGCCCGCTGAAATCGACGAGGGTTTATACTCCAGACAGCTCTATGTCCTTGGACACGACGCCATGCGCCGCATGGCGTCCTCGGACGTGCTCATCTCCGGCCTCGGTGGACTCGGCGTCGAGATCGCTAAGAACGTCATCCTCGGCGGTGTCAAATCCGTCACGCTTCACGATCATGCCGTGTGCAAATTGGCCGATCTAGGCTCGCAGTTTTATCTTACCGAAGCAGACGTAGGTGAGGAAACGTACGCGCGCCGAACAACGCCGGTCGGAAACATGTGAGACGCGCCAAAGGTCAAGAAAAGCGCGCGCGTTTTTTTTATTTATATAAGCAGTGAAAAACACAGATTAAAATTAAAAGACATAACCAGGAAAATACAGATTTAAATTCAAGGGCATAACATAACACATGTTATTTTGCCTAATTTTTTGGACAGTTTATGTAAATTGTGGAACTTATTCTTGTACTGCACTAGACTGCATTAGAATTTGCTTTCTCACTTTAACCAAATAACAAAATATATGTATATTTATTTTATTTTAAGTTTTAAAAGTGTATACTAGTTCAGCTGTAGAAAAACCTTGGAAAAACAAGAAGTCTACTGAAAAGAAAAAATATAGTACTATGTTTTAAAAGGAGTAGATACGTATAAAAATATATAGTGTTTTCTCTATGAAACTAGAAGTTTTCTGTTTTCTGTAGCTGAATTAATGTACACTTTTGGAACTTAAAATGAAATATATATATTTGATATTTTTTTTTTTTTTTTGGTGAGAGCGAGGAACAAAGTTCTCTAGTACAGGAATAAAAAAAAATAGACATTTGTTTTAATTGCACTTTACTTTTTTTACGTTAAAAATGAAATTTGATAAAAAAAATGAACGAATTAAAAATTAATAGGTTTTATATGTTTGCAGGAAAAAAGAAAAAAATATTGGAGTTTTTTTTATTTATCACAAATTCGGTTTTAGTTCTTCGCGATAAATAACTTGCGCAATTCGAATCTATACAATGATAAGATTTAAATTGAGATATGGCACAGCTGTTGCTATTGTCAAGCAAATTATAATTCTGTTGCACCATACGATTACATTGTTACTACTTTTCTTATGCATTAAAAATGATATAAAAAATATAAACTATGCTATTAGTCATCATGCAAGTCATCATGAATAGGTCTTGCAGAATATTGCTTAAGCAACTTAAATACTATACTCTTTGTTCTAAAGCTATGTTGAATTCTAAAATACCATTAGAATGTAGAGAAAGAGTTTTTGGACGTTATATTATTAAATACATGAAATTAAATCAATATTATAAGTATAATATTGATATATGTATATATTTAATTAATTTACATAATTAGAACTAATTTTTCTAAAATTTTTCTTTACATTATTATAATCTATGCATAGATGTAAAACAATTTTTATAACAAAAAATATTGAATTATAATTAAAAAGTATTTTTTACTAACTACCTAAATTTATCTTTTATAAGATGTTGGCATATCGAAATTAATAAGGCTACTATTGTAGCTTTGTAATTATTTTAATTTAACAATTAATAATAGTGCATATAATATTGTAGAATTAATACTTTTAAATTGAATCTTTAAATAAAAATTTGTTCAATAGGTAAGAATCGTGCGGCAGCGTGTTGTCAACGCCTGTCAGAGCTGAACAATTACGTGCCTACTCGTCACTACTCTGGTCCGCTGAACGAGGCGTACATCCAACAGTTCAAGGTTGTGGTGTTGACGGAAACACCACTAGCCGAGCAGCTACGCATCTCGCAGATTACTCGCGCCAACGACATTGCCCTAATACTTGCCGATACCCGTGGCCTCTTCTCGCAGGTATTCTGCGATTTCGGTGAGACATTTACAGTGGTGGACACAAATGGCGAATCGCCGGTGAGTGCGATGGTCGCCAGCATCTCCCGCGATAGTGAAGGCGTTGTCACGTGCCTGGATGATACTCGCCATGGTATGGAAGATGGTGACTATGTGACTTTCTCCGAAGTGCAAGGCATGACCGAATTAAATGGGTGTGAGCCGATTAAGATCAAAGTGCTGGGACCATACACTTTCAGCATTGGCGATACTTCCAGGTGAAGCATACAGGCATCTTATAAGTATTTTCCTAGGACTTAAAAAGATCTCACATTAATTATGCAGAAAATGGAGTTCTGGTGAAATAATAAGTTTTTACATATAATGTAGATATATATATAATGTAACGAACAAAAGATGCTATAGACACAAGGTTTAATAATGGATAGTGTTTGAACTATATTGTATCGAAGGTACTTTATGAGTACAATTTTACACTTTTGATACATAGCAAGAATTATTCATTATTAAGTGTCTATGGCATCTTTTGTTTAATTTATACATTATAAATTATATTATATGTGTGAAAACTACTTCTGATTACTACTACTGAGATTATGTGTGAAAACTTATTTCATCAATTTTCTATATAATTAGTGCGAGGAATATATATAGACCTTAATTAGTTAATTTTTACACTGTTTAATAATTCTCCATTATTTTTATCAAAAGAATTAATATTATAATATACCTAATTAGTATAAGAATATATATGTATTTTGATGAGACCTATTCGATTAATCTAATCAAACAAATTAAATATCTCCAGATTCACTGAGTACATGCGCAGTGGTATTGTGACGCAGGTGAAGATGCCAAAAACTTTGCACTTTACGCCATTACAAACTGCTCTAAAGAAACCCGAGTTCCTCGTCACGGACTTTGGCAAATTTGATTATCCGGAACAGTTACATCTGGCCTTCCTGGCACTACATCAATACATGGCTGATAGAGGCACATTGCCGCGACCATGGAACCAGTCAGATGCTGACGAGTTTATTGCCATCGCTGAACAAAGCAAAGCCAGCTATGGCTTTGATACCGAAATTAATGGCGAATTGTTACGCACGTTTGCTAAGGTGTCTGCTGGCGATTTGAACCCCATGAATGCTACGATCGGTGGTATTGTTGCCCAAGAGGTGATGAAAGCCTGCTCCGGCAAATTTCACCCCATCTATCAATGGATGTACTTCGACGCCATCGAATGTCTGCCCGTTGATCATTCAGAGCTTACCGAGGAAGATTGCTGTCCCACGGGATCCCGTTATGATTCTCAGGTACAATATATTGATCAATAATTGATTGAAATTTTCTCTTCTCAAAAAAATTTTGGAAAATTTGAAAAAAATTAGATAGTACTGTTTATTTGTAATAATATAATTCGATAATCACACTTTTTAAATTTGTAAATAAAAGTTTAAAATAATTTCATTGCTCATATATAATCATTAATTAAATTTTTCATTCAGGTGGCTGTTTTCGGCAAGAAATTCCAGTCCAAGATCGGCAGCTTGAAATACTTTGTGGTCGGTGCTGGCGCAATCGGTTGTGAATTATTGAAGAACTTTGCGATGATCGGCGTTGGTGCGGAAAATGGTTGTGTCACGGTAACAGACATGGATTTGATCGAGAAGTCCAACTTAAATCGGCAGTTTCTATTCAGGCCATCTGACGTACAACAATCTAAGTCGGCGACTGCGGCCAGGGTAATCAAAGGCATGAATCCCAATATGAATGTAGTCGCACACGAGAATCGGGTATGCCCGGAAACAGAGAAAATCTACAACGACGATTTCTTCGAAGTGCTGGATGGCGTGGCAAATGCACTCGATAACGTGAGTGCCCGTATTTATATGGATCGTCGTTGCGTATATTACCATAAACCCCTATTGGAATCTGGTACGCTCGGCACTAAGGGCAATACTCAAGTAGTAGTGCCATTCCTCACTGAATCATACAGTTCGTCGCAGGACCCACCTGAAAAGAGCATTCCTATTTGTACGCTCAAGAACTTCCCTAATGCCATCGAACATACTCTGCAATGGGCTCGCGACAACTTTGAAGGCCTGTTCCGTCAGTCGGCGGAAAATGCAGCGCAGTACATTTCCGATTCGCAGTTTGTCGATCGGACGCTCAAGCTGCCTGGAGTGCAACCTCTTGAAGTGTTGGAATCCGTTAAAACTGCATTGATTGACGAGAGACCGTCCACCTTCACAGATTGCGTGGCATGGGCTCGTTGTCATTGGCAGGAGCAATACAGCAATCAAATCCGCCAGCTATTATTCAACTTTCCACCGGATCAGGTGACTTCGAGTGGTCAGCCTTTCTGGTCTGGCCCGAAACGGTGTCCGGAACCATTAATTTTTGATATCAATGACGTTTTGCACATGGATTACATCGTTGCCGCTGCTAATCTCAAGGCCAAAGTATACGGATTATCCACAACCCGTGATAGGGAAATAATCGCCAGGTATCTTGACTCAGTTAAGATACCAGATTTCACACCCAAATCCGGTGTGAAGATAGCCGAAACGGATTCACAGGTAAGAAATAAATTAATAAATGCTTTAAACCATCGGTGGAAATTTTAAATTGAGTTATTTAAAATCAGAAATTGGAAATCATAGAATTATAAAAGATTAACGATAATAAAGTCTAAAAGTAGATCCTAAAAAGATCTTAAATGTCTCTCATAAAGATATTTATATTAAAAATATTCCCAATAAAAAATTTGGAACTATTATAATTTTGCAATATCAAGAGACAGAAAATTAAATAAGAGATCGGCTATGTTTTCAGGTGCAAGTGTCTAACGGCAGCGGTAATATCGATCACGAACGATTGTCACAGCTGCAGGAAGAGTTGCCGAAGGTGGAGGATTTGAATGGCCTGGCGATTTACCCGCAGGAATTCGAAAAAGACGACGATACCAACTTCCACATAGACTTCATTGTCGCGGCGTCAAACTTGCGTGCTACCAATTACAAAATCTCACCGGCGGATCGGCACAAGAGCAAATTGATTGCCGGTAAAATCATCCCGGCGATCGCCACTACCACCTCAGTGGTAGCCGGTCTTGTCTGTCTGGAACTTTACAAGTTGACCCGCGGCGTGCGCGACTTGTCGTTATACAAGAACGGCTTCGTGAACCTGGCGCTGCCGTTCTTTGGTTTTAGCGAGCCGATCGCCGCTCCCAAGCTCAAATACTATGACATCGAGTGGACATTGTGGGATCGTTTCGAAGTAAAGGGCGAGTTGACATTGAAGGAGTTCCTCGACTACTTTAAAGAACGTCACAATCTGGAAGTGACAATGTTGTCGCAAGGCATCTGCATGTTATACTCGTTTTTCATGGCAAAGGCCAAATGTCAGGAGCGTATGGGCCTGCTCATGTCGGAGGTGGTGAAGAAGGTGTCGAAGAAGAAACTGGAACCACATGTGCGCGCTCTCGTGTTCGAGCTGTGCTGCAACGACGAAGATGGGAACGATGTCGAAGTTCCGTACGTTCGCTACACTCTACCCTGACTCGCCCGTGCGGCCCCCGATCGCGTCAGATGATGTCTACTTAACTAAGACACTTAGCCGTACATAGTGATTTCTACAAATTTCTATTTTACGACGATGTAATACATACAGGAGACATTACTGCTGCTGATTCTCGTCTATGAATGTTTGTGTGAGGCACTCTTTCTTTCTACATATATATAGAGATTTTTTGTCAGAGATTTTCATGCGTTACTACCGCCAGCGCTTAGTAGTAGTGATCTTGAGCAAGTGCGCGCAACAATGAGATCGGATTCTTCGTTTCATTTAGGGAATAAAATTCATGGACGAATTCTGTTTCCAGGTTTTCCCGATCGCTACGAATCTTGCCGGATTATGATATCAGAAGCGACAAAATCGTACAGATTGTATACTTCACTATTTGAATTGTCATATCTTTGCTAAATATCTAATTTATTTAAATACAGAAATATCTAATTTATTTAATTTTTTACGAAACATTTTAGGATCAAATTCTTTTTTCTTTTTTTTTTTTTTTTTTATTGATAGACAATCTATAGTCGAAAGAATAATAATAAAACATTAATAAATTCTTTATGTATCATGGACTTATTATTTAAATTATATAAATTAATGGATTATGAATTCTAAAAAGTTACATCTATGTACGTCTATGCGTGTGCAAATTTTTCACACACTCTTCGAATTTATATTTTGACATGCGCGAAAATAGATCGCATTTCTTACTTCTCTGATGTCATAATCCAATATACACGATTGCAGCGACGAAGTCGCCGCGAAGTATTGCGTTCACTTTCTGGCTAAATTTAATTCTCGGTTTTTTTTTCTTGGCTGTACCTTATTTTAACCGGTTAGCTCGTGATGCGTTCCCCAACGTGACGTTACGATTCAATTGGAGAAAAGGAAGAAGAAAATTAGAAGCGAATGCCAAATTTCTACGAAGAGGAGAAGGGAGAGGAGGATCTTTGACTCTTTCGGCTCGTTCCACAAACGCATGTCGCACTGTTCCGTAGAATCTGATGTATAAATCAAACTGGAGAGATGAAACTCTTATTTTATCTCATGAGGTTCCTTAGATCGATGTATTATTAAACGTAGTTCCGTAGAGAAATATGTGAATAATCAGCCTCGAATTGTTGAAGGCAATACGTTCCGTTTCGTTCTCTTCTCTTCCTTTTTTCTTCTTTTTTTTTATTTTTCGCGCAAATGATTGTTTTAATAGAAACGAGGGAGCAACTGCGTGACTAGATCCTTGGATATACGTATTTCTTCATTTACTTTCTAACGTTCTCACAAAAGATTCGATACACATTAAGGATTTATCTAATCTATAAAATACGTTGTTTACACCTATTTTGCTTCGCAATGTCTTTCTCAAATAATGATAATGTAATAGTAATAGTAGTAGTAGTAGTACTAATAGTAAATAATAATAATAATAATAATGAATAAACTATTGGCTAAGGCTGGTTGTTGTTACGACGTATACACTGCATTTAAATTTATAAAAAGATAATCTTTGGAAGAAAGAGAATCTTATAAAAGAAGAGAAAAGAAGAAAATAATAAAAATTGCGTACACTTTAGACCAAGGGAGACAACAGATAAACAAACATAAAAGGAAAGATATTTTGTTAATTTTAGGATATAATGCGGATATTTATTATATATATATATATAAATATAAATCATTTCGTCGATAGACAAATAGATGTGTTTGGATTTCAAGAAATAATGAAATAACGAAAATAAAATGGGAAGTGTACGCCTCGTCGTGTTTTATACCATTCTATAGGCGAACCCATTATTTATCTCTAATCAATCCCAATAAGTTTGATTTTTTGCGATAAAAAGATTTGAAAAAATGGAAAAAGAATTTGCGGAATTGTTTTCTTTCAAATTGCCGATCTGTGGGAGGATTTTTGTGTTTGTTAGAATACATTCAAAATTATTTTAAAAAATTTTGTTGAAATTATCGATATTACACATCATCGCATTCTAAGCATAGATTTATAATTCTCTATTAATTTCTTTTTTTTTTTTAAATATTTTGTATCATTTTTCGTATCAATCTCCGTGAGAGAGTCCATGTGGATGGACCTTAATTAGTGCTGGCAGCGTGGCAGCCTTTCCGTTTCCGTCATCTGACGAACCGTTCTGACATAGGAAACCTAACCTCTTCTTTTCTTAACGGATCGCGAAGAAAAACAACATGGCGATCGCGATTTGATTTGGTACAAGGACGATTTTTTTTGGGAGGTTATCTCAAGCGCAACGCTTGTCACGCGCAAAGTCCTTTGAAGTTATATTGATGTTACGGAAGTATTGTACGATGGGAGCTAAACATTTAATTTATGCTTGCGCTCTAATTTTAACGTTTTGTCTCTCGGCTGTTGTTTGTGAGATTGAACCGCGTTATGATGAGAAAATTGAACTGTTCGCGACATCGACAGTAAGTATTCTAAGATAAGACTTCTCTCGGCGGTCCTTCAAGTTCTTACGATCGTTCATGATTCGTATACAAAGACTTTATTTACGAGAATTTCATCAAATCGGAAAAGATTCAAAGTAAATCCTTTAAATTTTTAATTCCAAAAGATATCCAGTTCTAAAATTTCGAAATGAATTTTCAAATTTTGAAGAAATTGAAAGGTTGAAAATTTTTAAAGCTCCCCAAGTTAAATCTTTAAATCCCTTAAAAATCCCCTAAAGCACTCTTCAAAATTGAATTTCATGTTACAAAGTTACAAACTTTACAAGCATTATTAAAAAGATGTTTTATATCTCTGTAAAGTCCTTTTAACATATAAAATATTTTTAGAAATTGCCGGAGTTCGTGTCCGAGAAGCCACAGACTGGAATGGGCTTCCTGCACGCCTTCGTAGCATCTTTGTCAGTCATCGTGGTATCTGAATTGGGAGACAAAACATTCTTCATCGCCGCTATTATGGCAATGAAGCATCCACGATTGACTGTATTCATTGGTGCAATAAGCGCTCTTGCATTGATGACCATTCTCTCAGGTATCACTATGATAGAATAATATCTAATCATTTCACAGATATTACTGATTGTACATGTAAAATACATTTTTTTCTTCATCTTGATTCCCTGAATATCTTTTAAATATCATTAATATAAGATCAACATTTTAGCTATAGTAATGCTATAATAGTTTATAATAATTTTAATTTACTGATATATATATCTGTTGCAAATGATAATCATAACATTCATTAACATGAAATATCTTTTATTGTACTTCCAGTGGTGTTCGGATATGCAGCCACAATAATTCCTCGTGCTTATACCTATTATATCTCCACTCTTCTGTTCGCTTTGTTCGGATTAAAAATGTTACGAGATGGATATTATATGTCACCGACAGAAGCACAAGAAGAGCTAGAAGAAGTTCAATCTGACTTGAGAAAAAGAGATGACGAGGTAAACTTACAAATTTTGCCAAATTTGTTTTTAAATCCATCAGATATAGCATAATATCTTACATGGCTCACAAGAATCTTATGTATGAAGAATGGAGAAACTATTTCATTTTATCATCCCTCTTTAAAAATATCTTTATTCAATTATAAAAAGAATTATAGAGATACTCTACTGAAAGAATTTATTTTTGGAATGTAATAAAAAAATTACAATACTTATCTAAATAGTGTCGTTTTTGCAGGAGATTAAATAATCTTTAAAATGTCATCGCTTTCAGTACGAAAAGGAGACAGCAAGTACTTTAGTTCAGGATCCAGAAACCGGAGTAATACGCAAAACCACTAAAAGCAGTGCACTCATGTTGCTCTCCAGGATATTCTTACAAGCATTCACCCTTACCTTTCTCGCGGAATGGGGTGATCGTTCTCAGTTAACGACCATTATCCTTGCAGCAAGAGAGGTACTTTATTGTAACGATTTTACTGCAACAGAGCATCTTTACATATATCAGCGTTTAATTATGATCATGCTCTCTATTTTCAGGATGTTTATGGAGTTGTTCTAGGTGGAATACTTGGTCATTCGTTTTGTACAGGTTTGGCAGTTATAGGAGGACGTATGATAGCTCAAAGAATATCAGTGAGAACAGGTAACAACATTAAGTTCACAATATTAAGAGTTTATTAGCAATGTCTAATATTTTCAATTTTTTTTTTTAGTGACTATTATTGGAGGCTTAGTGTTCATATTATTTGCCGTAACAGCGCTCTTCGTCAATCCCGTAGAAAACGTTTAAGGACAACTTTTCCTTAACTTCAAAAATGTTTACCAGTATTTCTTTATGAACGTTGTATATTGTGAGAGTATTGTAAGTTTGTACATAGTGATCTGTTCTACTGAGTTTTTGCAGAAAGTTAACCAATCGCTGAACAGTTTTAGCCAGCGAGAAAGAAACTTGTCTTCTTAATATATATTATACTTTGTTGTATCCGACGTACACGCTAGCACAATATGCCTCGACGTACTTTCCGTGAAATAATAGGTTTTTCGTGTTCTTATCTCCGCGATAGAAAGTACGCCGGAGAGTATTCTGCCAGCATACGTCAAGCGCAACACTTTGGGGAGACGTAACAAAATAAGCTTTTACGTAACTTTAGGCTTGCTTTTCAATATAGAAATCGATCATGTCAAAGATCTCTCAGCTTTAAAAATAACAATACGTAATTAAGAGCTCGGTCTTCTCCTATCTTGGCTTTTAGTAATCGATATTCGCAGCACCAATATATGTAAGTGCTTTGAAGTATCGATGAAGAACAAAATTTCTCTTACAGTTAAATAATCAAATCACGCAGATGTTTAATTCTTACATCTAATTTTTCATTGTCGATCATAAGAAAGAAATGCCTCATTACAAAGTTCCTCTCTGAGCTCCGTTCCACCAATACAAGATTAATTTTAGTTTAACTTTCTATTTATCTTTTTCTAATTCTTAGAATAATTTTAATTTTTAGAATTAGAAAAGAGAAATAGTAAGTTGAACCGAGATTAAAGTTAATCTTATATTGGAGGAACCTAAATTAAAAAATTATTTTTTTATTAAATTAATATTTTGCCAAAAAAGAAAATATTTTTTTGTACTAATAACATCGTAATGTTTTGAACTATTTTTTAATTTAAATGATATAATAATATAGCGAATTAGGTTGGACGCACTAGTGCGCATTAATTCATATAAAAGCAAAAGTTGTATACTGATTTAAAATACATAAAAAATTTATGTATAACATTCAATCGAATTGGCTAATAGTAATATTGATGTGACATTTATAACATAGAGATTTTTGTAATGCTACATTTTACCGAATTTGTGTACCTAATGTCTGCTTCTGTGCAGATTTTACATTAATACATTATTCATTATTATATACATTATCCAATTGTACTTCATATAAATAAGCTTAT